>NC_052120.1:10608515-10634168 GCF_012273895.1 Zerene cesonia | reverse complement strand
GAAAAATATGCTTTCCTGCGCAATCAATCGGTGAGTGTGTTGTTAGTACTTTTTTGTTATTTAATTGAAAAACTGTTTTAAACTGAAATAGTTGATTAAGAATGTACAAAGAACCAGCATTTGACCGTATAAGGTTACTTTGTGTTGTGTTCGTTCGGAAAACCATAGCGATATAAATCTGTTCGTGTTCGTGGAATTTAATTATAATCGAATGAAAAAATAACACAGAGACTCTATCTCTCTGATTCTCTGATTCGTATTACTTTAATGCACTACTAAGTTTTCAATATTCATCATAATTGCACAGGGATAACAACCTGAGTTATTTCACAATAAAACAAATAACTATGTTCCTATAAACTTCAAGTTTTTTCATCAAAACAAACACAGCTCGAGTATCATTTGTTGCTCCGTGTGCGATAAACATAAAAACGAAGCCAATTTGTCGAAGTAAATAATATAATTTGCCGATAAACAGTTTCTAAGAGCGTTAGAATGCTAATCGATGTATAGACGACTATAAAAACACCATAAAAACTATCAACAAATGGCTGATTAATGACAAAAGCGTCAGAAATCGATGGAATTGAACACTCTTATCGTTTCTTACAAAAAGCAACAATGAACACTTCCGCGTGACCAAACGAAGGGGTCATAATATTACCAGTGCCTTATGGTTAGGCAGCCTGGCCACTGGCGATAGCCGCGCTCTGACCTCATATGATACGTCTCAACGGTATTATTTGTAATTAATAGTATGTATTAACGTAATATGAATAGTATCGTATCACTGAAAATCTTAATTTTGCACTAAATTATTGTCATCTAAAATTTATATTGTTATCTAATTTTTTCCATTTTTACCTTTCACTTTCAGATTATAGAAAACGAGTCTAAATTGTATCCTCAGCTAATTAAGATATTTTGTACTACATTAAAAACGTTTGAATGTACTCTTAGTTTAAAACTGCAAAAATGACTTCTAGTTCAACGTTAACCCTTCTTGTCTCCCAGAACAAAGGCACATAGCGTACATAAATAATTTACAGTACCTATAATGTATCGTATCTAACAAGTAAATAGGACAATAATCGTAGCGTTCCACCCGCTCGTGGGCAGCCCGGCGCCGTGCATTGTAAAGTCGTCACGTGTGCAGTCAGGTGGCGTTAGAAAAACGCGCGCGCGACAAAAACAGCTGTTTTGACATGTTGCGTTTTTTGCACCAATTAGCGGCCCCGCGCAAACCCGCCGGAACTAATTAGCCATTAGATTCCGTCTAACACAACCCCTTCCATTATACTTGCTTTATTATTATTTACAATAACATTCACACAATGCACACTACTTTGAGCACCGCTCTATTGTCGATGCTTACATTCTTCAATAAAATGAGGTAATGATGGTCAAGACATAACAGGAATTTGAGCGTGAAGTGTGACGCAGCATCAACTCTATCAAATAAAGTTGAACTATACCTTCTATACCTCATAAGATTGCATCTCCATAGATGAGGAGCAATCGTGGAAAATAATTAAATACAATACGCTTCTATTGATATTACTCTCAACAAGCTTTAAAAGTGTCATAACATAATGAGTTGCACGCACACACAGCAGGGCCGACTGAAACGTATATAGAGCCAACAAAGGCTCCAGCGCCTCCCCGGAGGCGGCCCGCAGGAGGCGGCGCCGGGCTCTCTCTCTAATGTATTCACGTTCAAGCTACTCATTTTTTATCGCCGTCGCGCTTCGCATTAGAATTTACAGGCGAGAAAATTTCACGCACACTCGCAAAGAATTTCCCGGCGCGGGAAAAGCGGCTCTCTCCCGTGGTGGGTGAGCTTATTATCAGTTGGTGTGCAGCGGCGGGTGGGGGAGCATTGTAAAATCGCGCGGCGGGGCGGCGGGCGGCTGTGCGGCTCGATAAGGCCGAGCGGCATCCGCTCGCCGCTGCCGCTATCGATATTTCATTGCAAACCATCATGCTAAAATTTTACATTTTATTATCCTATTAATAGGTGAGAGAAAATTTTACAGGTACAGCGGCTGTTGAATGCCAGTCGTTAATCGGGCGGGCAATCTCCAAAAAGTCATCACAGCATGGTAATCGGAGGAGCTTGATCATTATATATGTAGCTAGTATTCAGAATATTACGTATAGTCATATGCTACAAGAGCGATCTTACGATAAAATATGAACAGAAAACAAGAGTTCTGTTAATGATGACACAGTGAAGTAAATAATTATTGGCGAATGCTAGATTAAAAAGTGCCAAAAGATATGAATGGAAAAGTGTAGTAATTGTCATCGCAACGCAAAGTTACGTTATTAATATAAATATGCTAATGTTGAAGTAAACAAATAAAAATAATAAAGTAATTGCACATTGTCACCATTATATCAAAAGCACTATATAATAGGTTGTGCATACATATTTTAGCATTACACTAAATGCCACTTAAATTCAAAAAGTTTTATCAGAACGTGTGACATTTCATGTCCGTTGCAGTCACAAAAACACCGAGACGCAATTAAAACACGACACAATTTATGAATTTTAATACCTATAAGTTTAATAGACGTTCAGTTTCGTAAACAACAGAGCAGTTACAAAACATTGTATGTAATTGACTATTAAATGAGACAAACGTATAAGATTGCAACAGCTCGTTGACAGCTAACCAGTTACTATGAAAACTGATTTCGATAAGGAACATTCGAGACTGTTCCCAGGAAAGTTGAAACTCGATATAATAAATCGTTCCACACTCGCGCCCCGACCTACCATTTTGTATGGATACAATTTATTCGGAGTATTATAAGTGTAAAACCCAGATGTAAGTAAGTTTCACAGTTGGGCGCGGCGCCCGGCGCCCGGCGCCCTACGCCCTATCATTTTCCACACCGCTCCACCACTGTCCGCACAATTTAACTAACATCCTGGAGTAGCCACTGCTTTGGATAACAAATTTTTGCTATTTTTACTTCAAATAACGTTGTATTTATCGCACATTATTTTGATTTTCAAAATATCGATAAATTATTGATATTCATATAATACGCAAGTAATTGATAAATGGATATTTTAAAACAATTGTCAACATTTGTGCTATACTAGTGATATTTTCTTAGTCTCTTGGGTAGAAACCCTTCATACACTTGCTTTACAAAAAATTGTAAGCTATGAAATTCTTGTGCATAACATAAAACTAACAAATTGTTCTCAAACTTAAGGAAAAACCATCGAGTAAAAAATAATACCATTATATTATATCCTGTAAAAGAATCGAACCCAAAACATCCGGTCGCAAGTAAGAGTTGAAATCAAGCATCCATTGGCAACATGAAAGCAATTCTTTAAATCAATAATATTCGGTGGGCAAACAAATCACAGGACCCGTACACAAGTTCCGCGGAGGCATTCGGTTCAATTCCGTACAAGAATGTGGGGTATTTGTTAAGAACTAATAACATTTCATTCTACGGTAAACAAAAGGCCTGGCGTCCGCAAACAAGATCGCCCCCAGCCCCCTGCCCCCCTGCCGCCCCCAGGGCTGGCCACAGCTGGACAACTTTACCTACATTCAAATACTCTTAAAAAGAGAATTAATTACAAAGAAATGCGAATCTGTATCGGTGATACTCTTTCGACCTTATTATTGGATGGTATTTACTCTCGCTACCCTACAAATGAGTAAACAAGAGAGTATTTGACTCGAAATACAATAATAATATTTTGTATTTGCCAATACAAGTCAACATTTATGGCAAAAAGTTTATAACATTATTTGCAGTGACTTTATATACTTACGGTATACAGCTTAAAAAATCTATAAAAAGTTTCAATAAAATAAAATTTCAAATGGTTCACAGCCCTACCACCCTTCCGCCTGTGCGGATCTTCCAATACATTGTTTAATTATAAAGACATTTAATATTTACAGCATTCTGATATCGTATAAGTCACCTGATCAGTGGTCAGCTCGCCAGCTGCTTCAAGATATTGGGACAGGCGTGACATAATGTGCAAGAGACAGCTATGATACGCGGAGATGCAAAATGGACACCTTCGGATCAGTATCTGTAGTGTACATACTTAATTGTTCAGTAATTAGATTTTGATTACAATACACAATTGTTTAATAGTTGTGCAATCGACACTTATAAAACCACACAGGTTCGAATATCGTATTTTATTTTTACAATTTTTTTCTTTTTGATCCTAGTTTATTGTTTTGTTGCAAATTCAATAACACATAAGTGAACTTTTCGTGAGTATTGTTTTAATGAGCAGCTGTTATTTATATTTTTGGTATCGGCGCCGGTGGCGTCACAATTAAGCTGAAATAATGTTAGTTTGCGTGCGCGCATGTCGCAAAGGTGAGCTTCGCTAAAGGTCAGTGATATATAACGGAACAGTCCCGACTCTTGAGCACTCCAACCTGCAGTTTTTTGCGCTTTCCTGCGGTGAAAGCCGGTGTGTAGGTCACTCACAACTCACAACTAACACCTTATATGGAGCGATATTATTCAGATTAGGATTGTGTTTGTGCGCTTGTTTGTGTGTGTTTATGCAATGTTTTTAAGCAGAGTATCTTCAAGTGACTCATTCAATGGACCTTGTAAGTACCTCTTTGTTTAAATTGTAATATAGTATAGTGTATACAGTGAGTTAACATTCAATTAAGGGTGCGAAATTTTTACGAATTTATCCACTATCATTTTATGTAATCGTATAAACAATGCAAAATAAATACTCTTAATGATTATTCAAACACAAGTTCTCGTAACCTCCCATTGAATATTAATCGTGATTGTATTCGAGCCCTAAAGGTTTAAGAAGAGATACGATCTAATAGTTTGTAATGAAGATATTAAAAACCAACTTGTTATTCATGTTGTGGATAATTTAGAGAATCGTCAAAGTAAGTGGAAGCCGTTGGCTTGTCGTTGCATGATTTAAGGAGCCACCAGACTTCATACAAATTTACGCATTATATATACTGATAATAATTATTGATTAGAGTCACGCCTCTGGTTCCCGGAACCAAAGTGACAGACTTTAGCCATTAGTATTGATTGTATTTGGAGATGTTGTTTAACATATATGATATATCGATAATGTTATTTGAAACTAAGAAAGTTTTTTTTTTTTTTTATATGTTAAATTCGGCAATGGAGCTGGTGGGACGCCTGATGGTAAGCGCTACCACCGCCCATGAATATTTAGAGAGGCATAAGGTCCATTTCAGACCTTACATCTCTACAAATGGATTGCCGACTTTTTGGGAAGGGATTAAGAAAGGATTGGCGAAAGGAACAAAGGAAAGGACTGGGAAGGGTAAGGAAAAGGATATAGGCCTCCGCTTTTTACATCTACGTACCTAGATATTGCGATCAAAGTTCTAATTCTGTCTAGTAAACGCACTGTATAAATAAACGCAATGTACAAAGCCGGAAAGCAAACTGGGGTCATAAAATCAAAGGTCAGCCAAAAGCGGGTTCCTCGAAACAATCAGCCACGTGCGAACAATGTAGCTAACTCGAACTTACGGGGAACTCATCAATATATTGGTTTTTTGTTTTACTCCGATATGTGACTAGATTTACCTATTCAAAAGGATCTATTTAAAAGAATGACGAATAACGAGTAAACGGTTCGGGGAGCTTGTTGGAAAATACAGTTTTTTTTTATAGAACAGCATATGAACTCATCAATTGATGGTTCGCAATTGCCACCGTCAGTCGGCCTCGCGAGTGGTTTGTAATTATGAGCGAGTTGAAAATATTGTAAAAAGAAAAGATCTATGTGAGAGTGAGGAGGATAGAGTGAAGTGAGAGGTACTCGGGGCTCCCGTGCCTCCATTAGAACCGTTATATTATAATCTTACTTGCGATATTGCGAAATGGTGACAAGTTGAAATTCGTAACATTTGATAGTAACTTAACGCATATTTACGATAGACTGCAATGTGAATATAGCATTTATGTATTATTCCGAGAACAGCTTGCGTATCTGTGTAGTATGTTATTAAACCTAACCGAACCTAACCTATCATATCAAAGGCCCATTTAATATAACGGTGACGCATCAATCCTACTCCTACTAATTATAATGCGAAAGTAATATTATAAATGCGTAAGGTTGTAAGGAAGTGTGTGTAAGCCGCGGGACGCAGCTAGATCATAATTTTAATTGTGCGCAGAATGTTACGGATCACAAATGATCAACACAGCCAAGCTAACGGTGCTCACAGTTGTACCGTGGCATGGCTAGACATATCTACGTTCTAATATGGCCAATCTTGAAGCTGATTAATCTGAATAAGAAATGCGTAATGTTTATTGATAACATTACATGAGTACAAGTATCGAAGTGAACCTTTTTTATTGGAGATGTAGCAGGTTTCTCATTTCGAGAGTGTAATGAAATAAAATACCTAGATGAAAATCAGTGATCCGGTTGTCGGCGCTCCCAATAATTGGGATTGATCCCAATAAATGTTTTGAAATCCTTGCGGATTCGTAGTTTATTCACAAAAAACTAGTTGTTGTTAGCAACTCGTCCACGTGGTCAAAATAAATTTTCATTTTACAAAGTTTCATCCCCTATTCTATCTCCTTGAATTTATTAGAATCCTTTCTTAGCGGATGCCTACATAATAGTAACTATTTGCATGTCAAGATTCAGCCCGGGCGGTCCAATAATATAGGTTATGCGTTGATGGATCAGTCAGTCACCTTCGCGTTTTATAGATTAAGAAGATAAATAAATAAATGTTACCAAGCTGACTTCTATGACATTTAAAATTACCATTTAACCAATAGATGTTATCGTTAATTGGAAAATAGCCTGTTTCTACTTTCAACGTAAATACATTTAAATTGATACATTCAAAGATATTTTCGACTAACATAAGGATTATTTTAATTGATTTGGCAACTTTTCAAGGACTGGTGAAAAATAATGTAATATGAGTTTTCACAAATATAGCAAATATAAGTTTTTCAAATCATCCATAAATTTACAGTAAAACAATCCGATTCAAATCTAGCCTGAATATAGCTACTGCCACCACAACAAATTGGAATCAAATCTTTCTTAAACCAAAAAATAAAACTGTAAACAAAAAAATCACCAAGACTACTTCAGAATGCCCCAATCAATTAGTAAACAGGCAGAAGCGATGGAATACGAATCCACGTACGACCGGAACATATTAAAGTGTCAAGTGTATGTGCTGCGCGTGCGCACGGACAATAGCGGAGTAGAGCTTTCGTGTAGGGTTACTCCTTGTCCCTTTTAATAATAGATGTTTTGATTCTTCTCTTGTAACAAACATGTTTAAGCATAGGTGATATAAAGCAGTTGTATTGTACGAGAATAGTCTAATAAATACTTAAGATAAAATAATTATGTTTTTTTTTTTCTTTTTTTTGTTATTGTAGGCTGTAGGATAGTAGCATCATTAAATCGATTGAATATACAATTGCGTAAATAATATTATAAAAGACTTCTTTTACAAAGTTTCACATGTAAAAATTCACCAAACCAAGGTATCCGTACTCTTAAGGTTTATAAAATACTATTCACAGCTTTTCTTAGAATTGTATGTTATTTTCACCCCAATTCCCTTGTATACTGTCACGAAAAGTAGTCAGAAATAGCGTCAAACTCTGGTTAATTTTAATATTAACGGCACAGCCCTACCAGCAGTGGAGGGCTCTACTTCAGGGAAGGAAGCGTCTCTCGGAAGCGCACCTGGCGGCTGGCCGCGCATTGCCATGCGCGACGTGTGCGCACACCACTGACCAGTGTTGCCAGCACCACCCAGCTAGTGTCGCACCTGTGCCCAACCTGTTACACTAGAGTCGGGACGGATTTGGGCAGCTAGCTGAGACTGATTTGGTTAGGTATTTGCGGATGTTATTGTTTGGAGGGATTCATTGTTCTATTAAAGATTAATCAAAATGACATCATTTTGTTAAATTACATACAAGACACCTATGGGAGGTCTAAACACTTGAAACGTCACGGCAAAAGGTATAAAATAAAAATAAATATAATAAAAGTAAGTATATCTCGAAAAGATAAAAATGTAACCCTTCGAATCTTAATTAATTGCAGAGCTTGCGATCCCATCGGAATCTATGTCGTCATAGCTCACTTAATATTCAAGTACCTATTCAAATATTCGTATATTGATAAAGTTATGGAGTTTCAATATTATTTGTCCTAAAATTTGATTTGATTACCAACCCGATAGTGCCGCGAGGGGCGGCGCGGCGGAGTGCTCGAGCGGCGCATACAAAGCGCGGAGACATTGACCGACGCCGAATCGGGCAAGGCCGGGGTCGAACCCACTTACCTCACCATCGCCTTGCCGCTTTGAATTTCATTTTCAATGTGGGAAAGTCTTGATTACATTGTTAGATAAAATATATGTGGTTTTGTATTGAACTTAATTTTTAACTAAAAGCGAAAAAGGTAGTTGTGTTTACTCAAAATTGAGGTTATAATTAGTTTAAAGGAGAATTAGTTAAGTAGCAGTTTTCAGTTCTCATTTCAATCGTCTTTTTCTATACTAATATTATAAAGAAGAAGAATTTGCATATTTGTTTGTTTGTTATGGATAAACTCAAAACTGCTGGACCGATTTTAAAAATTCTTTCACTATTAGAAAGTGAACAACTTCGCTGATGACAGGTTATATTTGTAGCACGGGTGAAGCCGGGGCGAACTGCTAGTAAATAACAAAGAGACATAAAACTTTATCACGCTGTTATACCTACTCCAAGAACAATCAATCTTCAACTATCTTTTTCGCTAATTTTGTAAAAATGATATAATATAGATCTATGATTGTTACTGTTAGTCTGTCACGCGAAAACAATTGAAGAATGTTGAAGATACTTCGTCATACGTTGGCCGGCGGGTTCGCCCGCTAGTGAACCTGCGTGTTACAACTAGTTTATTATAAATTATTTGTTACCTCCTGTAGACGTACATTGATTATAAAATCACATCAAAACACCAACCAACTTATTCCAATAAACTCATACCAAAATTATTAAATCTCACTAAATCGTGAGTCATTGATTCCAGCTTTAAACAGTTTATTAGTCTAATGCATCTGCTTATTATGCGCGGGCCCACTCCCGCGCAGGTGTGCGGCCCGCGACTCGCATCACAACTACCACCAACTACTCGTCGTTCGCGACACGATTGTGAGTTCTATACCCCTGGCAAAAAGGTGCACGTGATTTGTTATGATAATATTGACAATATTGAAAGATTTTTTACTCAACTAACTCATTGTCTGGTATATGTTAAGCGTGATACAAGCGCGACGGAACAGAGTCGTAGTTAATAGAAAGAGATTGTATTTCTAACAACGTTAAAAAGTTTTTAAAATGATTATAACACCTCGCTTACACACTTCGGTCATTAATAAGAACGTACTCACCTAAGAATAATTTCATAGTAAATAAATTTAATTTATCCTGAGCGTCGTGTCTATTACAACGCTACATGGTATACATATAGAGGCTCATAGCCGTGGCGTGTGAAGCGCTCGCATAGAGAGGCCTAAATTCAAACACGCTGGTTGAATATGAATCGCGGAGATCTCGCAGTTTTTGCGTTCAGTTTAAAAGCGATTGTCTCTGAGAGCGCGGACGCAGCGCTCTAATCAGCGATCATGTGATAACGTTCGTTGAAGTTAATCAGAGCTAGTCTTATGAAAATACTAGTTGCGCCCCGCGGTTTCACCCGCGTAAGTCCGTATCCCGTAGGAATATCGGGATAAAATGTTGCCTATATGTTATTCCAGTTGTGCAGCTATCTACGTACCAAATTTTATTGCAATCGATTCAGTAGTTTTTGCGTGAAAGAGCAACAAACACACACACATCCTTTCAAACTTTCGCATTTATAATATTAGTAGGATAGGATTGTACGTTTGTATTAGGTGAGCTTAGTAACTGCTGGTGCGGTTTTGAAACATCAGTATAATTAGAAAGGTTATGATATACAATAACTGTTATCATCGCGAATTACAACACGATAAAAATCGATCTTTTACACATTGTTCAATAAATTTCTACACTTAAAACGATCGAAACGGTACAACGACGTTCCTATTTTTAATCCTACTTTATACAATTGAATAATATCATGTAAATGTCATGTAACATGTAAATAGTATATATTTAAACAATAAATATTCCAAAAATCCAATAGAATTGTACTCAAACGCATCTTCAGCTTAATCTTTGTTCGCTTATTGAATTAAATTATTTTATCAAAGAACATTTCCATCGGTTTTATTTGGAGACAGTATCTGGCAACAGTTATGTGTTGCCCAGACATAATACTTATACAACAACAAAAAAAGCATTTAACAGTTTAGGAGATTATCATATACGAACAAACAAAAAAAGAGACAATTTTGGATTCGTATTCTATTTTTTTAAACCCCTTCCATTATTATTTTTTGATGTCTTCAATGTACAGACACAGTTTTATTACTGATATGTATGGATGGATAAATGTTAAGAAGATGCTCGTAATAGATATTATGGAATTTAGTCTCTTAAAAATTATTTTCTAATTGGCAAAGTAGCTGGTGCGTCTCCTGAACATTGAATTGGATTGCCGACTTTGTAGGCAAGAATTGATGAGAGGCAAAAGAAAAGGACTGGAAAGGGTAAGGAAATGGACACGACCCTCTGGCTAGCCCACTCATCGTACGAAACACGCACGTAACATTGTCATGCTCGAATTGTAGCTTGATTCGTGCCGAAGCGTGCTCGTTTCCCAAATTAGCATGCATGATTTATCGATTGTTGTTTTAGCAATATTTTGAAAGGACGCTAATTGAAAGCTTCTTAAACAAGCAACTTTTTGTGATTTAACTCAAATTCAAATAATTTTACAAGAAAACAAAATACAGATGTATTATAATATGGCTAATACATTATATCCACCAATATTAACAATCATTGTACGTGGTTTTACAAAATTGCCCCTCATATCTTTCGTATTATGATGAGCATCTCGAAGTAAAGCCAGTTTAGCAGCACATGTTCCCAGATACGGGATCAGATATCGCGGTATGGTAATGGCGTCGTGAGCCAACTAATTATATCATAGCGTATCGGCTGTCGAGCAGTTACTCATGCGATATCGTGCCGTGCCGTGTCGTGCCGGCCGCGTCGGACCGCCGGGCCAGCTGGCCTTTGTAGCTGCCTGTCATCGATGCTCGCGCACTAATAATAAAGATATAATTTTTATATGGACACAGAGTATCTTGTTGTTAGTCTTGTAATTGTAATTATAACAAGTGTCTTGGAAGCACAGATTCTAAACATCAGTTATGGCAACACATCTCCTAGTGACTCTTATACTCGCCGAATTATTTTTAACTAGAATTTATTACAGTCGCGTTGTCGTGGCTTGAATAAACTGTGTACTTATTCTTTACCTAATAAACATTTAGCAAATACACAGAAGCACCATTGTAACGAATAGTCATCCCTAATTGTAATATTACATACACATGGGTAAGTCGGTCTGCCTATCTGTTTCTTCTTTCCATCTAAACCACTGAACCGATATCGATCAAATAGGGCACAAAGATAATTTTAGAATATATATTATTTTAAATGTACAATTAATATTAATTGTATTAACTGATTATACTCCAGTTGGAAACATTATCAACAATAAATATATAATTTTCATATGTTTTATTTACTTTCAATTAAAACTTATGTATTTAATTAAAACCATTTGATATGGTATGCGTATAATAACGTACATAGAGCCTGAGTATAAATGTTTCAATTTAAATAACAAATATTTAGAAAATCTAGAAAAAATTGTTAGTAAATATCATATTTTAACTTAACTACCTATTTAATGAAATTTGTAAAAAAAGCTAATCCAATACTAAATATGAGTACTAATTAAAAATGAAACTTGACCATTCATTAAGTAGACAGATATATATATAAAAAATTACTGTTTAAAACAATGCGAATGCTGACGAACTTATGGGGAGGAATAAGAATCTACAGTTTAAATCCAAATCTAGAATGAATAACTTTAAATTAAAGGTAACTTGTTAAAAAACACTACGATTAATTAATGTTTTCAATGGATCATAACCCGTACGTTTACTACTAAAGAGAAAATAAAATAATCGAAGTAAAATAACAACACGTCTAAAACAAATTAAACTTTGAATGTGTGAAATATGGGTAAATAAGCATTTCACTGGAAAGTACGAATAACTTTGCGTTACGATTATCGCGGGGATATGAGATTCCGACCTTGTTTCCACTTTCACGCCTGGCCCTAGATTGATCGGACTCATCGTGAGAAGTAGTTTATCTTGGCACGTGATAACGCGAGCTCTCATGTGCATCTGATTAGCTGTGGGAATATGTAGATTGGTCAGACGTGTCTGAAGGTTTGTTTTAGATAACAAAAGCAAGAGCGGGCATTTCGGAATTAACATTCAGATGCAAAATAAACTCAATATAATCGCGAGCAATCGATTTATATCCTACTAATATCATAAATGCGAAAGTTTGTAAGGATGTGTGTGTGTTTGTTACTCTTTCACGCAAAAACTACTGAACCGATTGCAATGAAATTTGGTACGTAGACAGCTGGACAACTGGTATAACATATACGCAACTTATTATCCCGATATTCCACCGGGATACGGACTTACGCGGGTGAAACCGCGGGGCGCACCTAGTATTGGTATAGTAGAGAGTGTTTAGAGATGCTTGATACTTAACACACCACACAAACAAACATCCATGATAACACATGACAAACATACAGAATCATTATATGTACATCACTACAGTTGCAGTGCAATCGATACATCATATTGAAAGAAATAAGGAAGAACATGGCAGTGATTCCACGTTCTCCTTTAGTTTCGCTATCTTAAAGGAGATAAAAAAAAAAACTAAAAAGTGTACACGAATGTCTTCCTGCAGACTATTCCTTTGGAAACGCATACTCTTTTTCTCGATACAACTAGGAAATTTACTATAAAAAATAATTAATAAATAGTGCCCCATACCCCCGAGTCTCGGGCCATCCCTGCCGGTGGCCGGGCCGGCTCCGATCGGCGATAACGCGCTCCAACTAAAATTAATATCATCGCAAAATAATGAGACTGAATATTGTACATCTTGGGGCATAAATAAAGCAGATACCAATCGAAATAAAACTATTAGCAGATTTAAATCGCCACTTTACATGCCGGCCGAAGTCACGACTGCTAAGTGTTAACTGCTGCTTTTTAAAATTAAAACCCCTCAATAACCACGCATTTTAGGCTTCAGGACTTTCTGGATAAATTCTACAATATATCGTCTTTCTAAATCGAGCAGAATTTTATTGAGAGTATAATTTAAGATGGAACTATGCAAGATAGTAGAGGGGAAATTATTTCGAAAGTAAGTAAAAAACTAAATTACTATGCTGGTCGCCGTAAAGATTGAAATTATGTAACCAGAATACAAATTAGTACCCGATGATATCAAAACTGTAAAGTTTTTTGCGTCGTCATCATTTAAAGTACAATGTAGAATTATTCACAACATTAACGTATTGTTACAAGTTCCGCAGCAATTAGCCGGCCATTAAGAAATAATCAAAAACTAAAATAACCAGGGAAACTTAAACAAATCACGACATCCTTTATTAGCATGTTTTAATTGCGAAAGATAAAGTTTTATTAAAAGATGAAACTCGTGTTAAAGGGGTTATTAATGTAAGCGAGATCGTAAAACGTCTCGGTTCACGTGAGACACCGGCCAGTGCGTTTTGTGCGACGGCTTGGGAATTATCCGGGATTATTTACGGTTCTGCGAAAGCGGAGAGTCCCCGAGCCGTGCCTGATGACTGTGAGAGCACGCCGCTTGCGAACCTGCCCTCTGCGATGGAACCTCCAACAAAATTGACTTCTTCATTTCATACAATGCTATGGGATACAATATTTATATCATTTCCGAGTTCTTATTCTGTATCTATCTAAACATAACAAGTTTAGATCGTTGTTGGTACATATATCTGTGCTGGATGTCCTATTTATTGACTCGATGGCTTAATCACACGAATCTCATGAAAATTGCAATTAAACAATTTGATTGAATCGGAGCCACGGGAGGATGGTATCATCGTATGATATAAAGATGTGAACAATAAAATGTCAATTAGACAATTATAAATTGAAATATAAATTATTGTGTAACCGGCGCCGGCGCCACGAAAATGTTCCGTTGTTTTTATTGCGTCGTTAACATGCACTTCGGAATAATAGTGCATTAACATTGTTTTAAATAATTGCACTTAATTCGCACGCTTCGGTGACTCCGCTAATTTACAAACAAACATACAACCCGGTCGACGCGGACGCGATCACCCACATCATTGAATAAAGCCACTTCATCGATAAGTAGAATTTATGTGATCTAACTGTAATAAATACACCGCATGAGGGACGACATGTGGTCCACGCATTCAATAAACACTAATTTGAGCTCATGAATTTGTTTAAATTGAAGAAAGATCAAAGTATAGGATTGTATGGAGGTCGCATTCCGATCGGTTCGCGAGTTATAAAACGTAAGCATGTAATTGCCTTTATTTTGCATAACGATCAGAACTTTGAACTCGGCCGAAGTTGGCTATAAATCGATCGGCAATAAACCAGCGCTTAATCAAGCGGCTCGCGAGGGCTCAGCCGCTAACGCCCACAGACTCATATTCAAATCGTGATAGTGGCGTGGTCCAGATCGCCGACCACCGTGACGGCCGGCTTGGCTGCCCGAACTAGACTCTAAACCGATGGATATACGAGCGTTATTGTAGTTTCCAGTCGGTACAATTACTTTTGGCGTGAAATTTCGAAGTTGAATTCGCATTTAACACACGGACTTTTCGTTCCTTTTGTTATTGAGGCGCGTGAAATAATTCAGAGTACCTCCCTGAGTGTAATTGTTCTTTGTTTTTATCTCATACTCTAGTACCCTTTATTAGATTTCCATTCATTCTGAATATGTCTTCAATAAACACTTTAGTTATCTTATGTCTTTAAGATGTTATATCTATAAGTAATGTTAATTTTACAGATGTGAAAATGTTTGTAAACTAACTGAATAGAAAAATAGGTTTCTCGATGCTCAAATTCTATTTAATTACCAAAAGTATAACCGCATTAGAAAAGAAGATAACGAACATTAAAATCAATAAGCGAATACAATATTCTTGATGATAGAATGCAGGCTCCAATCTGTGTGCGCCGCTGGCCGCTGGCCGCTGGGCGCTCGTCGCTCCCGCAGCAGGTGCGCGGTTGCGACGCCCGCGGCGACGCGCCCGCGCCATTATTACTTCATTATTTTATGTTTCACACTTCTTGTAATATACTCATCTTCCTGATTTACCGCTTTTTCATTCAAGCCATATTGATAACTTTATCGAGGAAAACGTGCCTTATACGTACGGGGAAAAGAGGGAATTAAATTCTATAAACGAGTAAATTAGTGAATTATATGTAGCAGCTAAGTTTACGGAAAAGATAAAATAAGGCCCTCTCTGTAGCAAAGGTAAATATCATTTATCATATATCCGATGCCAATCTTAATTTATGGACGTTAATTACGTCGTGGACCTTATGACTCAAGTCTGATCTGGATAACTTTCTGGATATTAAGACGATACGCATGATAGTGTCGGCGGATGAATGTGGCAGCGGTCAGTCGGACAGTCGGCCGGCGGGCCGGCGGGCCGGCGGGCGGTACGCGCAGGCGCCCGCGACAATTAGCAGCTCTTTCATTCTCGCCGCCAAACTACGTGATGTAGCTTTAAATATTTTTAAGCTTGCTGCCTCATACGTATCTTTAATTGGCCAATTCTTCAGGCAATGAAATACGTAATGAAGAGAAGTTTCGTTTATACCGTTAATTAAGATTTCATATTATCGAACTTGCTATTTAGTATTGATGCTTTAATGTACTAATTTGGGCAAAACACGTGAGAAAAGTGTTGCTTGTATAGATGACCAGTGTCCTTATTGGGTGTTTGAAAAGTTATCGAGCAGTGTTTGACCGCAGCTGGCGACAATTACGCCGAATGCGAGTGCGCTATCCGCTATCGGCTCGTATTGTATGTAAATGCGACGCGCGCGACGCGGCCCGCGCGCTGCCCATTAGCGCGCCTGCCGCTGTCTAACATCGATTACATCTGCTGGTGTTGACGACGCATTACCTCTCTTATATCAATATTGCTAACCGCGTTCAACTCTGTTTAGTTACAACATAAATACTATAAACGTAACAACATAAATTTAAAATAACGATCAAAAGATACAGGGAATTTAAATGCGTCTGCAAAATGAGTCTGAATAAACTGAGAGACAGACCACGAGGGTGCCTCGCAATTTAACGTATAAAATAAAGTGAACCTACGCTCGGAATATTTACGTCCACGTGATAAGCTACACGGACAATAGACGGGCGCAGATAGCTCCTAATTCAGGCTATTAAAATTACCGGCTGCGTGGAATACTTAAAATTGATAAAAGCGTTTATTCGTCGTGTATGAAGGCAGCCTCCGTGCCAATTACAGCGCCATCTGATAGCGCTAACAAGCCGATGCGTATCTGTCGCCCGACCACCGCAACGCGCATTCAAATTGCGACTCCCCCGCTCCAGATCGCGGCGCCCGCACATTCGCGCCCTTACCCGTTCGCCTTTGAGTCCACATTGCGCGCGGGAGCTTTGCATGACGATTGCGGTGTGAATTACGCGGGCGCAGCTCCTCATTGTCTCTGCGAGCGTCGGCGGCCGCCGCGCGGAGTTGGGCTCTATTCCCGTGCAGCAGCGCGAGCCCGGCGGCACGGCGCGGCGCCCGCGCGCCACCGCATTGTCGCGAAGGTGGAATATTTCACGCAGATGGCGCGATAGGCGCGTCGCGATATCGCGCGATACCTGCCAAGCAGGAAGGACAAACGGTCGCCACGAATCGAGGCGCACCCGGCACCCGGCACTCGGCACAATACAATGGTGAGTGCGCGGTTCCGCGTGCGATTGCGCGACAATGGCCCCACGCCAATTGTATTCAATGTAACATTTGTTTAGATGAAGCGCGGCGAAGGCGGCGCCTTTGAATAATTCGCGGATGATCTCGCTAGATTTATGGCCTCTAACCACAGCCGCGGCCCGGCGCCGCCCGACAATTAAACGATTTGCGTACTTCGCCGCTCTCGCCTTATTTGTGGGTTTTCGGTTCGATTAATGGCACCTTCCTTTCATTTCAACTTGCGAAACTCTAGACTATGTAATTTACTTTTTGCGGCACGAAAAAAAGGATCAAAATTAACCATATAATTATGAATCTATTCGATATCCATCCCTATAATTCCATTAAATTATATGCAGTATAGTGACAAACGATAAGAAATACGGCTGTTAAATCTATACCCTTGTTTCTATATCAATTACTACATTTAGGTACAGAGAGCGGACACAGATGAAATGATGTTCAGACGATAAACGGTCAACCCAAGTCCCAACAGACCAATTAGCAGCAAGTGAGACAAACGCCGCCGGGAACGTAATATAATTAGCAGTGTCAGATAAAACAAGAGAATCAATAAGTGTTTCCCATGGCCGGCAGTTTGTGTAAAGTGCTGCAAAGTGAGCAATTGTATAATTGACGGTCAATTTGTCGCCAGGCCCAGCTCGCCGCGCCGCAGCCGCCGGCCGCGTGGGAACCGCGCAGAAGTGCCACGTCACCGCTGCTCCGGCGCTCCGGCGCTCCGGCGCACCGGCGCACCGGCTCACCGGCGCACACATGGGAAAGGTATTTTAATGGGACACCCGAAAATCACAGCACACTTACAGCGCTCCCGCCATTTGGAGGTTTTTTGCTAAATCGCTTCAATCGCGCACACGATCGCTATAAATCTGAAGTCATGATTCTAAATAATGATTTTGAGTGCACATTTTTACTCTAATCTAAATTGAGCAAATTTAATCAACAGTAAAAACTGCTATATCTAACAAACCAACATAATCTGTTCAAAATATTTGGATCACAGATCGTTTCTTGCAAGACGCAGCTCTGGGACACCAATATGAATGAGTCTAGAATCTAGATTATAACCCTTGATCAAGATCATCAACAAGCAGTTTGTACATTAAAACGGAATTAATTTTCATAGCTGTTCTATCCTCTCTCTTTTTTCTTGAAAAATACAATTTTAACTGCTCGTTATATCTCAAAATATTATTACTTTTCGTACTTTATTTCTTAAAAAACTCACTCCTAATAATTTTATACCACTAAAATGTATCTAGAACCACTTATTCAATTGCCCTTATAAGAAAAAAGTTCTTACAGGACGGATATAAATAGAATTGGCCACGTCTTATTTGAATTAATTAAGCCAATTGTCACTCGGCGAATTGTCGGCGGATCTTCAAAGGGGTCTATTAGAATTGGGCGCAGCTTAACAACGACGCAATTTATGTGCGAAGCTGTTTATTCATTTTCCTGCTTTGTTTGTTTAAATAACCTTTCGATAAATACCTGTCCGCTACAATTGTTTTATGTTTTCCACATTTAGTGTAGCGATAATGAGACTATGCGAATAATAATCAACTATACCGTCAAATGCGTTTTCATAAAGTTTTATTTACAGATTGTTATTAAAACTAAGGCAAAAATTAGATACATATTAAGCAAGTTGTCAGTACTCTAACTTATTACTGTAGTATATATTAAAGGACTATACTAGTAATTTAATAAAACTCATAACTAATTCCTAAACTTACAGACAGACCGACTGACCTTTTTTCTTAAAAAAAATACCAAAAAGCGGCAAGTATAGAGGTTCTGCCTCTCTTGAACACCAATGCCTCTGCATGGACTGCACAGTGCACAGTGCAGACCGCTTTTAATGTTTATTTATTGGCTCGTTGACAAGTGTCGTTAATTAATAATCACATGTATAACATATTCATTATTAACCGTACAATTGCATTGTTTGATCTTGAAAAACTATTGGAATTGTAAATGTGTTTTTTAAACAAGAACTGTAGTTATCAATGGGAATTAATGGCTATAAAACTGTTAAGTCAAGCTGCTCAAAAAGGCGAGCGAGTCCGGTTTAAGCACCGCTAATATTAAGACGTTAGTTGGAATTTTAAGTAAATGTAATAAGCAAAGAAAATTACGTTCGGGAACTTGATTATATCCGCGTTGGAGCCATCAATCAGGTGGCGAAGTGTCCGCCGAGCGCCAACATCGCAACATCATTTTACATTGTCCGATAGCATCGCGGCTCCGGCCGGGCCCCTATCCCGCCGCCCGGCGACACGTCTCGCACGCTCGCCACGCCGCACTGCTCCACTCTTATTTCCCATTCCTGCTCCCATATTAGTCGAATGGAATCGATCGATTGAATTTTTCATCATAATCAATCGACTCGTACGTTACGAATAGACGTTTTTATATTAATATCGCATATTATTGTGCAACTCGCATTGTTTAAGGACGGCACGTAAAAGGCGAACGTCGAAAGGCGTTTCGCAACGCGGCGTGAGAACGTCGGCCAAGTGTCGCGCGGTGGCGGAATAGGCCGGGCGCTTTGCTGCGAGCTGCAGGAAATTTATTAGAGAGCGGATCGCGCCCTCGCTCGCCAATTTACTAATCGTAACTCATCGCAGATAAGCGCAGTTTTAGCGATGAGCTGTGCACCGCCATTGTTCCCGGATTATCGAAGGCTCGTGCGGTAATAAGGAGGTTAGATTGCTTCAGCTGGATCGACTGGTGCGGTCGTCGACCCCGCTCGCCTAACTGCGCAGCTCCGCGCTGTGCTCGAGTCTGTTGGTTCACTTTGTTGGCGCGTTTATTGTCATTTGCAAGTTTGCAAGTCACACGCAGTGCGTTGTGCAAGTTGTTACTTTTTTTGAATAATTCTAGCTGCGCTACTTCATATAGCTCTGGTTGAGACGATTCACAAGAGGAAAGAATTGCATAAATTATATTGTCAATAAAATAAGCAAAGTTAAAAGTTATTCAAATGCAGTGTCTACAAGTAGGGCAACGTAACTTTTCCTATTATTAAAAAACTACCTCTCTACTTACCTCTATCTACTGCTTTCAATTTTTATTATTTAAATTAGTACTCATTTCAGACGCTACAACCACTACAGTATCGTAATACCGTAGTAGTAAGTTAATAACCACATCCTATGACACTACATTCTTATAATATACAAGCTCTCCGCCCCGGTCTCGCCTGCATGGAATATAAAGTAAATTCCCAATGGAATGAGATGTTCCAACGCGGTAAAAAGTAAATTGTCACTCCCCGTCACCTTCAGACATACAACTTATATCCTAAATCCTGAATGATGATGAATGATGAAACTTTCACATGCATTAACATGCTACTGCCAAATCATGCATTCTAAAGAATATTATAAACTTCCAACCTGAACAATACAAGTATAGAAGCTCGTGTGGTCTGTCAGACAGGCACGCATTCAATTACACGTATGAATCCAACGAAATGAACATCTCACGAGATGAATCCAGATGCTGCGTCTCCCGGGTGCCATGTAAATGTGACGCGTAAACAATTGTCAAGTGAAATGCGTTTATAATGGCGGCGCGTGCGTCATTTCCCATTTGCACGCTGCGGCCCACCCGCGGCCCGGCATTAGCGCCTCATCGCCTCATCGCACGAGGCAAGCCTGGCATTCCGTCATAGCGCTAATGTGGACTTGCGAATCAATTTACGTATGAAGCTATTGAGCTGGAAACAGTTGCATCTACAAGGCAATGTCAAATTTGGGGTTGCATGGGGTTAATACTGACATCATTGAGTTACATATGCAGAATAAGTAATACAATTGTACTGTTCATGTGATAATTACTCGTATTTTTTAAAAAGAAAGATTTAATTTAACTCACACAGACACACATAACTCAAAAATAACAAAAAAAAACCGAAACATATTGAGTTTATGTAAGATTCAATAATACTTATTCGATTTATAATTATGTATGCAGTTCCCTCATTTTTTATACCGATATATATCTAAATAAACTTATACGTCCAAGTCAGATGCATTGATTTGTTCGTTATAATTGAATTGTACAATAATTCTATTCATTAAATTCATCATGCAAACCTCATTCGGTCCAGTTCCTGATGGGCTGCAAACTATTAAGTGATTTACTCATTTTAAAACGAAGTGCGCTGAGGATGGCCTGCCTATTATAATGTTATAAGGCGCAGGTGGTGAGACGAATCGCGGAACGGATTCGGTTCGCTCGCGCATTAACGCTGTCTTATTTCATTTTGCGGCGCGTGGGATCGGCTCGGCCTCTGCTGATATGGTTGTTATCCTGGGAATATAGATCCTTTTGCTGTTTAAATTGTTTGTCAAATGTAATAATTCATACCACACACGTAGTCTACGCTAATATTATAAAAAGGAAACTTTTGTATGTTTGTAACGTTTTTGCGCAAAAACTGCTGCACCAATTGAAATAAATTCCTTCACCAGTAGAAACTTCAGTGAGTGACATAGTTTATGTACCACGGATAAAGCCGGGGCGAACAGCTGGTATATTATACTGATATAAAACTGATAGGTGTTAGTATTTTCGTTTGCTTTATTTTAAGATAACAATAGAGGGATAACAATCTACGAATAGTGCAGCATTAAACTATAAAAAGTCTAAAATGCATTCCTTGAATTGTGAATCAAGCCAAAAATGTCCACTCCTCTTCTGCAAGGAGAGTGGTGCGGGAATGAAAAATAAACTTTTCAATGACAGGACTAGCCACAGGAGAAGGGATATGAAAGCGTTGTTTGAATGATTCATCAATTAGTCATTTATAACTCACCCGATCATTAATTTGAATCTATATAGGGCCATAATAATAGTTTACCGACGTTTAAAAGGTAATGTATAGAACCTAAACTTATTTGAAAGGTTTAGCTTAGTTGATTGGGAGCACCATTTCTAGTGAATATGAATTTGACAGTTGCTTTAACAGTTTTTTCTTTACTTCTGACTAGCTGCGCCCCGCGGTTTCACGCGCATAAGTCCGTATCCCGTAAGAATATCGGGATAATAAGCCTTGCCTATATATTATTCCAATTGTATCGTATTCCATAGAACGTATCGAATTTCATTGCAATCGGTTCAGTAGTTTTTGCGTGAAAGAGCAACAAAAACACACATATCCTCACAAACTTTCGCATTTATAATATTAGTCGGATGTATCGATATTTACATTTCTAACGTGAATTTTTTTAGTTTGTAAACCCTTAAAAAAATACAGCCTGTACTTAGTAAAATACCACTGTTTTTTTTTTCGGTTTCATGTGCCTAAGGGGCACCCCACGTCATCTATTGAGATGATTAAGAACCATCACAACCTATACGAAACATTATTTCAATGATTACAATATCGTATCGATGGATGATGGATGTACGGTTAGGCAAGATACGCAGGTTCGAATCCTGCCTCGTGATCAAATTTTTTCTATTCTTTCAAAATTTCTCATTTATACTTAAAGCATTTCAATGCTATAAAACTAAAAATTAAATGCCACTGTTTGTTAAAACTTAAAAAGGGGTCAAATAATAAAGTGTATACAATATATTTCTCAATTTATCAAATAGCAAAGGTGATTAAGTATCTGTTAATGAAACCCATTGACACTCCAATGGACAATCGAGATAATCTGAGGAACCCGCACACGGCCGTGACCCTCGCCAGCCCTCTGGTCGCGTGGTTCTATTGATAATGAATTGATAAAAAACACCCTCAGCCAGATGCGCCGCGGGGAGTGGGGGTGTGCGGGGACGGGGGCGGGGGCGGGGGAGCGGGGTGCGGTCAATTAGGGAACGTTTAGAATGTTTATCCAGTTAACAAAGCAAGTATTTGATGGATAGGGCTGTCAAAGGGTCAGGTTATGAATTTTTATCAAGGTGTTGAGTGTTTAAGTTATATGGTAATTAGAAATGGTTACAATTAGTAGAATAGGTGCTTAGGTTTTCTTTTTTGTATAAAATAGTATATGTCATCGTAAAACACTTATTGCGTTAATCTTAATGTAAGATAGTGTGAAATCTTCATTCATCTTAAACTTAATTTTTAGTTGTATAGCATTTAAATGCTTTATAAATGAGAAATTTTGAAAGAATATATAGAAAAAATTTGACCATGAGGTGGGATTAGAACCTCTCGGTCGCCCGTGATCCCCGGGATCTCGAACCCGCGTTTTTTTCCCGATCCCATATCGGGGAAAAAACACGGGTTCGAATCCCATCTCATGATCAACTTTTTCTATTCTTTAAAAATTTCTAAACATCTTAAACTATTTGGACATTAGGACATTCTTATAATAATTTGATCAATTATTATCTACTTACTAATATTTATGAGCATTTTAATAATGAATTTTAATGACAGAAGTCTTAATTATATCATGCTTTAAAAATCTAATAAGGTTGATACTATTCGTGATGATATCTAATAATTATTTCAATTGTTATCTAAAAAATCAATGAATCCTTTCACAAAGGTGACAACCCTGGCACCCGCATGTCCATTCAAAAGGTACGCAGTTTAATTTCTGTCAACTGTGAATCAAACTGATATATGCATTGCTTCGTCCACAGCAAAATGAGTTCTATGTTAAATGGGGAAAGTTCAAAATTCCCTGTCGAGTGGTATAACCCTTTGAGTATAGTATCGGATAAGGGTCGGAGGCAATTTTTTATTATTTATCGGAAGAGCAATATGTTTATGAGTCGTGTTTATGTCCTTGAAGGGATGTAAAGGGTGTCCCGACTTTATCAATATTGTTAGTTATTGATCCCGTCCTTGATATCCTGTTTTTATTACCTTTTACCAGTTACTAGTTAGTATTCTGTGCTTTTACTTACATCTTAATGTATTTATGTTCTTTAATTATTATTCTGCATAAGTAGTAGTTTTTTATAAGAACTACACTTAGTTATAACTATAAAAATTCTCATGTTATTAAAAATATATTTAAAAATGTCAAATGATTTCTTTTGAAAGAGTGTCTATTTTGAAAAATATAATGAATACCTAAAAATACTATTGCAATAAATTCGACTATGATATATCAGTAGTTGTCATTTAAGTTGATGATCATATTTAAAATTCCATATGTAAATAGGAATATTTATTTGTTTTATCAATTTGTATATACCTTCTATTGCAAATCTTATATTAATAATTCGAATACACGTAGTTACCTTAATAACTAGATCTGTAATTGGGTCTTTAAGTCTCATGCATTTATTATAAAGATCTTGTTATTTACTAACTAATAATTATGTATTCTGTCATATAACTCAATTAACGTGATATAATATCATTGTCATAAATATAAGATATTTAAGCACTTCAACCGGCATTGTAAAAACATCAGTGTCACTTGTTATTAATCTTGTTAAGGTGATGGTTTAATTGCTTTATAATTATTCAGATTGAGCAAATTACTTCGGCCATAAAGACGAGTCCTTATTCCCAATTTGGAGCTGAAATTGAGGAAACAATCATATTTTCCTTTTGGTAACAATGTTTTTATAAAATGAATGCAAATTTAATTGTTTTTTTGTTACATTTTCCAGTTTCGGTGTAACTTGATTGTTATTCTTGAGGGATTTGTTTCAATAAGTCAGGTTTTGTGGCAGTCATGAAGCATTAAGCAACTTTCTTATGCATAAATTACTTGGATTTTTGATCGAGTAAACGAGTTTTTTTTAATTTAAGGTTAATTAAATAATAAGGTACCAGATTTTAATAGATATTATTTTAATGGTTTGTATTGGTGTTTTGTTTGAATAAATAAATAGATAACTCATTAATGTTCTTTAACTTTCAAAATAAATTTAGATCATACTAATTTTGTACAAAGGTCATTTGAATTTCTTCCTCCTATTTTGTAGTTATGTATGTGGAAAGAAACAGATATAAATTCTTTTTAATTCTCTGTTATATAAGATGCAACAATGAAGACTGCAGGACAATAGCATACATACCGAATGATTAGAGTTAACAAACTAGAAATCTTTCTTATAATGTAGACCTACTCGAATAGCACAAGCTTAAAAAATTATCGTTGTGGTTATTAGGCAATTGTTGTCTAAATTATATGCTTTCTGCCTGTCTCTCTAAATGATACTATCTAAACCACGGCACCGCCTGTAAAAATTGGAGTGAATTTGTAAGTGTTTCTTTTTTTAATAACACCAGTGTAGACTATTATAACATCATATACGAAGTGAATGTAACTGCGAAGCACAGATATTTTATGTTAAAATGTTTTTAATGAACATTTATTTCAATACTTGTAGCAGGTTTTAGGTATGTTTAGACTAGCGCAGTTATTCAAGCCGTGTCACAATTAGTTGATCAATACACAGAGCGCAGGAGTCAGCCGGCAGGAGAGAGGAGCGAGGAGCGACTCTCTTTCATTACCTATAGTCCGGTCAATTTAGACCAAAAAATGAGGGTGAAGTTACATAAAGTCCCAACAAGCTGAATTTCTGTGAAG
>NC_052120.1:10548136-10607515 GCF_012273895.1 Zerene cesonia | reverse complement strand
TTTTAAACAACTTCACAGAAATTCAGCTTGTTGGGACTTTATGTAACTTCGAATGTCTAAATTGACCGGACTACTATACAATACGCTAGTTAACGTGACAGGAATCTATTTGCGAATATTGCGTGAGAAGAACAATGGAGGAAGCGCTCGCGAGAGCGGCGGCGGCGCGGCGCGGGGGCGGCGCGAGGGGCGCGGGGGGTGCGCGGCCGCGGGGGCGTGGCCGCGAGACGATTGGCCGCATGCAAATGCGCGCGCGCACGACCTTACATGAGACCATTGTCTCGACAAAAACACTCGTTTGTCGAGCGCGCAAAAAGCGCGCAACAAGAAAACGCAAAAACGACCGGCGGCTTTTTCTCCACGATTTATATCCCGGCGGGCCCGGCGCGGGCTGCGCCGCTCCCGCGCAAAAACTCGCCACAGCTCGGTGACTGAACTCCGCGCGGTAAACGAATACAGAACTGTCAAGATTGACCGAGCGATCTTGTAACTAAAAACTCGGCCGCTCTACAAGCCATGCTTTTTGTTGTCGTATAAAAATGTGACCGAATGTAGGCGCGGCAAAAAACACATTAAGCCAAAAAGCTAAAATGTACACTAAATAAATAAGTAAATTGACAAGAGCGCGTAGAATTTATTGGTATCGCTTCCATTCCGGGAAATCGGATCGTGCAGTTTGTAGCTGGAATGTTTTATTGAAGAAGAGCGGCCCATCTCACGTCTCGCGACAAGTGCCGGCGCCTAATTACTATTCGCAATACCTTCTGCTGGACCTCACTCAGTAGGTACCCCGTACACACTACATTTAGGTAATGCGCCTGAAGAGCTGATAGTTGAGATCTTTACATATAAATCACAATTAATGTTCTACACATAACACATTATAAATATAAATGATGACCGTTGATATACGCGAGAACTTCTCTTGAAAACGTTTGTCATCCCTCGAGGGTTCTTATCACGGCCGTTTCCTCACATACCTTGAAAACCAAAGAACAGTTATGACAAACAAATTGCGAATTAACATTAATTAACGACAATCTAAGCAGTAATGAAGGCAGGAGTGCGGGAGTGGTGTGGGGGGACAGTGGTGGAGGGGAGGGGAGGGGGAGGTTGACCGCCAGCTCAATTGGCGACGAGGCCATTAGTTTAAGGCGCATTTACATTGAATGAGCCGGCCAAGAGATGCAAGGCTCAATTAAAATATGGCTATAAATTAACAGATATAAGACGTCCACTTGGATTTAAATACACTCGGTACTAATCGACGACTGTGCGGAATTATTTAGCGTTTTTCATCGCTACCTAGTTTTTGAATATGTTTTATTGATTGCGTTTTTATAAATATTTGCACATACAAAGAAAAATAAACTCATTAGGGAATTAAAAAATCCGATATAGAATTGACAGCAAGTCTACACGAAATATAAATATACCCCCTACCGGATACCTAACGAGCATAATAAAAAGTCTTTCGATAAAGCATTGATGCTAATTTCTGCCGTAAGTGTAAATTGAGTTGTCCCCAAAACCCGCAGCCGCTGCAGCCGCAATTAGCCAGTCTAGTCTTTGTTGATTACCTAAACTTGCCTGTCGAATGCATAATTCCATTCAGTCTCGGTTTAATAGCTAGGGGGAAATTTCACGACTCTGCAACTTCAACGGGGGAAAAACGACACGTTTCAGGTATCGTACCCATGTAACTAAAACAAGTGTACATATACGAAACATTCTGTAACAAGAGTCTTTAAAATTGATACAAAATCTTCTAATATATAAAATTCTCGTGTCACAGTTTTCGTTGCCATACTCCTCCGAAACGGATTGACCGATTTTGATGATTTTTTTGTGCTTATCCGGTATCTATGAGAATCGGCCAACATCTATTTTTCATACCCCTAAATTATAAGAGCAAGGCAGAACAACGTTTGACGGGTGCAGCTAGTATATATATAACAATTTAGGTGTCTTAACTACAGTAAAGAATAAGATCCTTACACTAGCTCCAATGAGACTTGACTTTTGAAGCATCTTCTATTTCCAAATAAGATATAAACAATGTTGATAAACAAGAACTTACATTTAAAAGCCGTAGTCCCATTCATTTGTAATGTACCAAATTACTTATATCCGCAGTACCTACTAAAGACATGATTTTTTGGGATCAGGATAATTTGAGATTACAGTAAAGATAACATAATACTATGCTAGAGTAGACTACCTAAGTTCAAGCGCTATGGGATAGATAAACATTTGCCATATTATGTGTTATTGGTTCCTAATATTTATAAGCAAAGATTATCAGCCAGGTGGGAACTGACAGTACCCATTCATGATAGTAGACCGTATTCAAAACAGAATTATTCTATATGGCTACATAAACATGACAACATTTATTGCTTTATTAAAAAAGACTAAACCTGCCAATAGTCAATTCATTCATGCAACTATTAGAACAATAAATTGGAATGAAAGTAAAACGTATCTTTACTTTTAGCCTACTTCAAAAAAGGATGATATTCTCTAATCGAATGAATTTTTTTGTGTTTTTTAGCTAATCACTTTTTACTGGGTGAACCGATTTTGATGATCCTTTTTTATTTGAAAGCTGGTGGCTCTGGTGTGGCTCCATTTAAATAGTCTTATTCTGACAATTGACGGCGGTTTAGTATTTGTTAAAATTAAATACATATTATTTTTATTGAAGATTTTTATTGAAGGCAAACAGACACGCAGTCAATGGTTACCAAAATGCGTCGCCCATAATGTATACATTATAATAGAGTTAACAATATTTCAACATTGCATTAAATTCTTTTTCAACATTTACTCCATCCAAACTTTAATTTTATATAAAGTTCTGTCCAAATGCAAAGCTCACTAAATCATACACAATATCTAAAACAAATGGAAATTTAAAATCTCATTGTGACAAAATAAAATTACGGAGCAGTGGCCGGGCTCCAAGTATAATGGTTGTCAGTCACGTCATGTGCACGTCCAGCGTCGCTTGGCCTCGCGCCAGAACTTAATCTCCGCCACGCTATTCACTTGTGACAATGCCTTGAATTATTGTTAAAAGGAATTCGAAAATATTTATTTGGAGATAAAAAAATAAACATCCCATGTAAACCATATGTTTATAAAATATATACTGTATTATACAGTTGCACCAATGTTTCCGTTATAAGTTTTATAACATAAAATATCAAACATAAAAAGGTTAAGAAAATTGAAAATCTAATTAAAAAAATATTGAAATGTTATTGCAGAGGAAACGAATAAAATGTCGGCTACTGTAGCTTGGCTGCGAGAGCTGGTGGCGCGCCAAGCCGGAAATGTTTGACACTTCAAATATTAGCACTACGCTTTGTTGATAAACATTGTTGGCTTCAAGTGAAATTATCCATTTTATTATTAATTTCACTTTATGAATATCAATCTCAGTTCTACAAAATATAATAACGTCAACAATTAGGTATAGGAGTGCGGCGCACAAAAAATGTAATGAAAGTAATGCCAGCAAACGTTTCCTAGGAAAATTGCAAGCGATTGAATTATAAGATGCAGTCGCTAATTGAGCGGCACATCCTCCGCAGCGCCGGCGGAGCGCGGGCGGGGAGCGCCTGCGCGGGCGCAGCGCGGTGTCGCGCGGCCGCCGGCCTCATTACAGCCCGCATTAGATTCATTCCGAGGCCGCTATTCGTATTCAATTATGCGCGGCGACAAAAACTAGTCGCGCATTTGAATGACGCTCTCCGGTCTCGTTAGGAGCGCGTCGCGTCGCGTCGGCCGCGCGCCCAATTTACAAATAAAACGCGGGGAACGTCCGGCGCAGCAAAAACTCGGCGCACTCCACCCCGTGCATATGAATGGACCAGTTTTTGTGCTCAGCGCGGGCATAACATGACGCTCCGTGGATCTGAGCGCCGGCCGGTGCAACGCGGCTGGCGCTGCAGGCGCACTGCTTACTAGCCGTCTGCGCATTCGTACATACATTCTACAACTTATTCAGTACCTGCAAGTAAGCCTTGCCTTTCTTAATTTAAGTTATCATAATTTGGAGCAAATTAATTTATTCAAATTAAATCCATTAGCACATTACGAATTAGCACATATCTATATTAAGACGGATCCAAGTTACATTAATCCTGCGTTATATTAAAATTGTTGTATTCTATGCAGCAGCAAACTAGGGCTCACGATGAGCGCTGTCCATCTGATTACGTAACGAGCTGCGATTCACCGCGAGTGGTTTTTTGCCCGCCGCTACCGCTGCCCGCTGCCCGCTGCCCGCTGCCCGCTGCCCGCTGCCCGCTGCCCGCTGCCCGCTGCCCGCTGCCCGCTGCCCGCTGCCCGCTGCCCGCTGCCCGCTGCCCACGGCCCGCGGTCTACTAGTCGCTGTCCGCAGCCCGCTCGTGGCCGCCGCGACCGCTACCGCTCGCGACAAATGGAAGATGCAACAGATTACCTTCGCATACATCATCTCTTTGTTATGACACAGACAGCAATAATATCAACGGGCAATAAACAAGTCGCGTGGTTGCCGCTCGCTGCTCGCTGCTCGCTGCTTTTGGGAGCTCCGCTTTTTGTCGCCGCGCAGTTTGTTCCGTGAGAATTCGCGATTGTTTATGATTTTCAGGCTTGTATTGGATTATATTGTATGACGAATTGACTATTTTAGTTTTATTTATTTTTTCCGTTTTAAAAATTTCTAAATAAGTGTAGATGTAGAATTCACCTTAATTTATCTTCTCTGTATAAAAAAATGGAATCATCGTTACATTCATCTAAATATGAACTGGCAATTTAAAAAAAAAAACACGTAACCTGATGTATTCTACATGTAATTAATTGTAATGTAACAGGCAATGTAACAGGTTTCAAATAAATTATCACAAATAGCAATGTTATAACATCTTAATCTTCTCGTTGTTAATGACTTCACTCAACAGAGGGACTGCGCCAATGTCCAGTGTAAGTGGGAGAGTCATTATAACATCTTATCAGGATTAGCAATATACATTGTCGTCTTAAAAATTCAAGAACTATACACCATTTAACGATCTAAATATGACAAACGTCCAAAGAATGTCAGCTCACAGATTTGCCATCAAACAGTGATATATCGATACAGATCAACCTTAACACGATTCTGTACCGCACGCTGCAGTGTCATTTGTAATTACTGTCGTTGTTGAATACAACATTACTTCACATGCCACTGACATATTTAGTGTAATTTAATAAGTCATGTGTAGTGTGTTTGCAAAGCAGTGGTGGCTCAGTGGTGAGAACCTCGGACTTCAAAATCGATAAGTTGGAGTTCGAAACCGAGCGAGCGCTGGAAATATATTGAATTTTCAGTTTATCTGCACATGTGGATTACATCACCACTGCTTAAAACGGTGAAGGAAATCATCGTGAGAAAACCGGCATGTCCAAGAATTAAAAGTTCGACGACATGTGACATCTGCCAACTCGCACTTGGCCAGCGTGGTGGATTATGGCCGGAACCCTCATAGGAGGCCTGTGTCCCAGCAGTGGGAACATATATGGGCCGATGATGATGATGATGATGTGTAGTGTGTTTGAGGAGTTTCTTCATTTTTCAGGAAAGTATGAACTTTATTGTTAACTGTAGTGAGAGCATAATCTAATGAACCGTTTAATATTAACAATTTGATACAATAAATTAATTTGAAGAGTGTTTCAGTACCCAAGCGAACTTCTATTTGGCACCAAAGGATATATCTAATATATAAAATTCTCGTGTCACAGTTTTCGTTGCCAAACTAATCCGAAACGGCTGGACCGATTCTTATGAAATTTTGTGTGCGTATTGGGTATGTGTGAGAATCGGCCAACATCTATTTTTCATACCCCTAAAGGATAAGAGTAAGGCAGAACAGCGTTTGCCGGGTGCAGCTAGTTATATATAAAAAATTAAATAATGAAAGAAAACAAATACGAATAATAAATAAAATAATGCCACAATGGGCCCAACATGTTGCAAAGGAAATTGCTGCAACGTTGGTTTTAGCAACAAACGTTAATAAAACCGTAAATATAACAGCAAACAGTTTTTATTTCATAAATTAAATATTAATGCAATGAGTGTGATGAAATGCAATAAAACGAGAGGCGTACATGTCATCGCACGTCACACGATCTCTCAGCCAAAACAGATTTGTAATTAAATATCATAAGTTTGAAGCGCAGGCTTCGGTTGGGAACAGTACTGTGGTTTTAATGCTTTTTAATTAAGTTCTCTTTAATTGTTACCGGTGAATAATTTTCATTTCCATTTTATATTGTTCTAGTTGTTGCATTTAGTTGCATTACCTGGAACAAAAAAAGAACTTATTTATATTACGTCTAGCTGTCCGTCCCAGCTGCGTTCGTATAGTATAGTTCGTTATAGATTGTAGCATATGTCAGATATGACGTACATATCAACCGGTGAAATAATCCTTGAAATCACTCCCTTGGTTACTCAGATTCGTGCGTTTAAGCAATAAACAAACCGGTCAATTCTTCAGATTTATTATTTATTAGTATCGATCTAAAAGCGATGGTTGGATGGTTGTTTGGGATTTCTTTTACTCAAATATCGTAATTAAATAAAAAACATATTTTGGTCAAACAATTACTACGATTTAAACAACTGCTTTTATGAACAACAATTTTAATAAAACAAAAATTGTTTGTAACGCATCTTTCATAATTCCATAGTATATACTATTCATACAAAATCTTACACTAAGTCTTCTATTAGTTTGTAATTTTGTATCTTGAAATGTGATTAAAGAACGAGAAGAAGACGACACTGCAACAATGTAGAACCAAAGCGTTGCAAATATTGCTAATTCATAATTTGTTATTGTTTGTCCGCGTAACTGTGGTAGGACGCAGCTCATGCGCAGGGGCAGGTCTCCTTGACCCCGGCTAACGGTAGCTTCGCTTTTTGCCCGTCTCCACTCGCCTGCACTCGCCTGCAAAGGGCACCACTTTCACCGTTGTTGATTAGCGATCATCCATTATTGATTAGTAACGTTTCAGGCGCGCCAAATTGTATACCTCTATGTGGAAGACAAACAAGCATTCACTGAGTTCTTTGGCATTTAATAAACTTTGTACGCGGGCGAAATTAGCATCAGACAAATGAAGGTGTAGGTGAATACTCTTAACTCCCTGTGTTTATACATTTGCAATCAGTGGCTCGTCTCCGATCATTATGACTAATTTTATTTAGATATTATTTTCTTAATAATAAATGTTAGTGAAAACTCATGTGAGACTTTTTAGAATGAGGAGATTGAATTTCAACCGGAGAGTTATCCTGGTAAGTAAATAAAACTAGAGGTTCATCATCATTAAGACATGACGTATTAAAATTTTGGGAAAAAGATAGGCTTTTCCTTGTTTCAATTGAACTTCATACCTCAACCACGCATAGAATAATATTTTTCGACACAGAACGCCATTTTTCATGCCATTTCTGTTACTATCATTTCCTTCGATGAAACATTGCATAATATTATCTAAGCACTTAACAACACAAAGAAAAACAGCACGTTCGTACACAAATCATGCACTTAGCTACATTTGCATGTAAATGATGAGAATATTAATAGTTTTGAAATAATAAACACTTCCGTAGCGGGGCCATCTATTACGATGGTGTAACTCGGTTAGCTGTGCGGATGTTCGTGAGAAATTATTCACAGTATTTCTGTATTAACCCCAATTAGGTTTTTGCTTCTCCGCTCCAACAAAAACATTAGCTCTCTCCGGTATTGATACTTCCGCAATTACTATGTTATCGCACTATATTTAGTGTGATTATTAGTTTAAATTGATATTGTTCTTGGTGACTTTCTAATGTTTTTAATACATGTTTTTGGTTTCTCTGCGTTCAATTATTCTGATAAGTAACAATATCGTTTATTGCACACGTTAATGTTAACGAATCCGAGAAGATTTTTAAATATTTTATAAGGTAAATTTTATTCTATATCATTGACTGTTCATGGAAGTGTATTTAAGAGTTTTACGTTTATAGGAATAATTCACTTACTTCTCCAGCCCCACATTAATAAATTTATCACAAAGACATTTTTTTATACGTCATTCATTATTCGATACATCATATTCAGGTATTGTTTATACTATCTTATTAACTATTTTGCACAGTTTTGTTCGTAAGCATACGTGAATATTTCTTTTTATTAATTACTAGCGGTCTGCCTCGGTTTCACCCGTGGTACATATATAGCCTATAGCCTTCTTCAATAAATGGGCTATCTAACAGGGAAGTAATTTTTAAATCGGATCATTAGGCCCTGAGATTAGTGCGTTCAAACAAACTAACAAACAAACTTTTCAGCTTTATAATATTAGTAGAGATGATACACCAAATAAAGTGACATAAGATTTCTTCATATTCACAAATATAATAAACAAGCGGCGTCGAACGAATAGCTAAAGTAAACTTCTTAAAAGAATAGCATACGATGTCTCTAAACATAAGAAAGGCACTGCTTATTATATTTATTAAAACTAGATCTTAAAAAGCGGCTAATTAATGAGGTATCGTGATAACAATATCATACGCAGTGATAGCACATAAATCCGAGTCGAGCACGCTCCAATTGGCCGAGCTGAACGATTTATAGCTGAGCCAGCCACGGCATGCAAACAAACAGACACACAGCCTGTGCAGTGCAGGCTAATGTCAGTTATATAACAATAGGCGTGTGCTGCGCAAGCGCTTTATCGATATTTATAATATTTGTACTAACATTTTATAAATTTTTGCCAAATTTGTCTCTTTCTTTTTTTGTTGAGAAGCAAAAACAACAAATATTTGTTCAGAAATTAGAATCCTACATAATCAACATATATCTCGACATATATCTATAATTAAATAATATAAATTAAAATCTATATTCAAACACTACGCTAATTCATTTCACATCGTTCGATAAAAAAAATTAACAATCCTACCAATAATTAGTTCAAAGTTTTAAAAACACCAGTGTTCACAAAACAAATCAGTAACAAAGACGCTACATTTTATAACAAAAAAAGAAATGTATAAACAATCTATCGAATCACCACTTCCCTAGCAGCACAGCACTGGCAACACAAAAAGCCGCAGCCCACTGCCAATTACAGCAGCAGACGTTTTTTAAGCGCGAGAACTTTCTTCATTTTACATATTCATAGGAAAAAAGGGTGAAATGAAGGCTCATGTATATGCGCAGTAAATGTCAGAGTTGAATAGCACGACTCGCGTGCATAGCTTTATTAATTGGCGCTGTTCTTTAATTCTGCTTAAATATTGTTTACGAGTGTCGTTTTATAGAAATGAGGACCTGTTTTACGGTCGCATCGCTGCAGTGCTGATTATATTAGCTATGCACGTATTATTTTAGCCGTCTCGTTAGAAACTAACAAGTTTATTGCCGCAAGAAACGGTTAGCGATATAACATTACAATTATACGTGGAAAAAAGTTATTGAACACTCGTAAAATGAATGCAAAGACCGGCTTGGTGTATTTCATATTATATTTCACAGCCGCGGCTCGAATGAGACAATATGAATACGTATATAATAATACTTTAATCGCATACTAATGACCTGGTAGCTTTTGCATTTCATGAAGTCTAATAAGTGTCCTCTGCATAAATATACAAGATATTTTTTATGATCTCTCTATCCAGTCGGTCCCAAGCTCTATAATGTAGCTACCAAACGTAATAAAATTAACTTTCCAATCACGCATTTTTTCTCAGTCTAATTAATGAGCTCTGTTATAAATTATATAACAAAGTAAATTTATTAAAATGAATCACTCGAATGACATTTCACAGTACTTGTATTATTTCAATCACTTTCCATGTCCCAACCACACTCTAGAGAACTAAGTAGGAATTGAGAACTTAGTCATCCATACTGGCCAAGTGCGTGTTAATAGATTAATATAACTGATAATAAGTCTGCAATACAATGTTTCCACCTGATTCTAGAAATATGTTTAGAGAGAATTAAACATCCTAATGCTGTTCGACGTTATAAGAAATAATTTCATAATATTATATTTGCTATGATAGCTACAATCAATTGCGAAACGTGCTGAGTATCAAGAACATATGTCGATAAAAATGCCATGTAACAATCATTCATCTAAGGTCTAAGACGAATTTATAATTTCGTATGGCAGAACCATATGAATCCGAAAGATATATCTGCGGGCTTTAACCCAATAACCTGACAATGGTTCGAATCGCACGTGTTTTAACTAGGGTCATATCTACTTAATATGATCCGCCACACCTCGCTAAACAGAGCAGATATAATCAAACTTTGAAGACAATAAGACATTTATGTTGCACCTTCCATTGTGTGAGCGTCGCGGCGGGGCCGAGGGGGTGGGGGCGGCGGGGTGCGGGGGGGAGGTCTAGTAATGATACATTCGTAGTGAGGTGCGAGGTAATAATGAGTTATGTACGTGATCCAATTATTTGGGCGCGCGCTCATTACGCGTTAAGTGTGAAATATGGCCGGCTTTATTACGCTGACTTGCGCCCCCCACGGGCTGCTCCCACCCGGGGGCAGGGTGGGGAGTGGAGGGGAGGGGAGGTGGCTGCACCACTGCAACTGCTCCACTAAATCATAATAATGTGAGGTGCAGAAAACGGAACGCGCAAGAAATTGGACAATTTTACTATGGAATGGAAATATAATGTTTTCTTGGTAATTTGTGGTGAATTCTCTTTGTTTGTCGTTTTTGAATTTATAGCAGTAGATATGTTGGGTATAGTACAGATGCCCTGTTTCCTTTATACTATTTGTGTGTCGAAACACAAACAAAATTAATAATTATTTCAGAAAAAAGTTAAGTAGACTAAATAAAAAAAAACTAGAAATGACTAAATTAAAAAAAAAATAAATCAAAATCGGTTCACCCGTAAAAAGTTCTAAGATATACTCCCTTTTTAAATTCACTTGAAATTTTACCACAGCCACCTACAATACCTATATTAATTAAGTAAAATCATAAAAGAATACCTCTTTTAATAAGTATAAAATTATTCTACGTGTAATGAATAAAATATATGAAGCAATGTTGACAGGCGCCGAGCTGCACACAAATAAACAAGAATGTTCCTATTCAAATAGGAATCAATGAAATAAGATACAAACAAAGGGGAATAAGTCAGGGCTGTTAATGTGATTTGTGCTCGGAGTTGTCAACCCTAACCGGGGAAAGTCGTTTATTGCCGACAATTATAACTTCCCGAACCGACAAGCCGCTCTAAATAATATTGTACGATCGCAATACTTCATTTCTATCATACTTGTATTAGTTATTACTCGCTATGACCATAATAATCAAAACGCGAAACAAAAACACGTCAAAGGAAAACCATTTTGCCTGCAAACATGTGCGAGCTTTGGCAGATAAATGTTTATGTATTGAATTCAATTACATTTCTCCTTGTTTTATTATCATTCGGTTTTAAACTTGCTTTTATCTCCTCATTTTAATCGTAATTTAATTGAACTATTTTGTTACTGTGTCGATGAGGGTTTTCTATCATTTCAAGAACTTTCAATCGAATTACAATATCATATACATTCATATCACATATAAGATCTAACCAATACTTCGTACTGTACCTGGTCTACCTTCCATCCCGGTAATTAAATGATTTTCTCTCATAATAAATACAATAATTTGACTATAACAGCCCTGTACACGCGGGGGGTGAGGCGCGAGGGGTCGCACGCTGTTAGAATAAAACATTATTCATAAATAGGATATTGCGGCAGGTGCTGGTCCCCCCCTCCTCCCGCTGTCCGTCCCCCCCACCTCCTTCCCCCCGCCACTCAGCCCGCGCGCCCCCGCGGCCGCCGCCCGCCGTGTGCAGCCGCCCAGGCCGCCCGCCCAACGCCCGCTATGCAATTTTGTACTTAAAAAGACAAAGACTGCAACTACATATTTATAAGCATTGTTTAAGTTTTAAGCTCGTCTAAGGTTGACTTTTAAGATTTTCCGTGGCCAAGTAACAGTTAAATGGTAAACGGTTTCCGTTAAATTTTAATGAGATGGTTGCACATTAAGAGTAGCTTTAAGAGTCATCTTATTAACTGATAGAAATACAATAATCTCAACATTATAATTCTACAAACAGGTAGCGATAAAACCCGTATATGAGTTGTATAATGCACCGACCGTTGCTTGCATACCCACTTACACAAGAGCATCATTACGCGTAATGAACCTCTTCCGTTTGTTTACGCATCAAGTTATTCATACTTTTTACGGCTATCAAATACTTCTTAGAATGTAACAAGTGTTACGTAGGCGCTAATAAAGCTGCGGCGGCTCAAAGCGGCCAAAATTCGCAAAAAGCCGCAAAAAGCCGCAAGCATCCGCGCGTCGCTCGCGTGCCGCACACGCAACCATCGGTCGGATATTCAATCAAACCAGGCGTCCTACATTGTAAGCAATGCAACGATGTCGATAACAAGAAAGGGTGGAGATGGATCAGCTCTTTAAAGAGTTGTAATGGTATCTAAATCCACACTATTTTTCTTTTTTTAAGCAGAACCTAGAAATTGTAACATTTGGTGTACTACATCCTACTAATATTATAAACGCGAAAGATTGTAAGTATAGATTGTCGCTTGTATGTATGGATGTTTGTTACTCTTTCACGTAAAATCGGCAGGCATATTGCAATGAAACATGGAACGTAGATAACTGGACAACTGGAATAACAAATTGTCAACTTATTATCTCGATATTAATGCGGGATACAGACTTACGCGTGAAACCGCGGGGCGCAGCTAGTTATACTATATAGTTATATCTTTGTATAGTTTTATCGGTACTTTACTAATAAACATGTCTGTCATAGAAACAATTATATGAATTATTTGGCAGAACATCGAGACAGTTTACAAAAGAGGACCAACAGAAGAATAACAATGAATGTGCAATGCTCCTAACTCTGAAACTAATGAGTTTTAGCACTACAAAGTCCAGCGCGTTAATCAATATTAGATAAAGTAATGCATTTCCACACTTGGGAAGCGATCATAAATAATGAATAACAGTAAGGCACAGCAGTGTTATACACGGCGGTTATCATTTGAATAGAACACGCAATAAACTACCGATATAAATACGGGTATGGTATTAATTGTCTGAGTATAGCTACTGAGTCTAATTCCATCTGTCTCTATTTCAATAATGCATTCTTTATGCACTTTAAATTCTGATATGATTGTTTTAACGAGTTGTTTAATTGACAACAAAAACTTCATCGCGACGGGAGACCCACAACGCTTCAGGCGGAAAAAGCACGAGTTGGTACATCTTAGATATTAAATGCCTTTACTTAATTACGTTTTATTGTTACTAGTGGATTATGGATAAGCAATACTTGTTTGATGTGTAGATTACCCATACTTATCCAGCTCGCGTGTCGCATCAAATATGCTTCTCGGATATAACCCCTGAATAAATGAAAGTAGATATGTTGTAAGAAGCACATGCCAACGTATAATTAAAAGATTAAAAACAATTAATTGCAGATGTTCGCAGACATCTGAGAGAGATGAATAAACATACAACAGGCCACGGTAAACAAACTGAAGAATTATAAATGAATATAAATTTTACATCGACATCTGAAAAGTGTTTTAATATGCGAGGTACAAACGTATTTTACCAATAAGATGAAACACTCGTTGACTTCACCTGCAACCAGTAAAATGGCTTAATAAAGCAATGGAAAAATCTTATGAATACTGTTTTGAATAAAATAATATGTAACACTGTGATACAAAATAAATGTCAAGAGTCGCAAAAAATCGATTAGTTTTCTCACACACATTTAAAATATGCAATTCTATAAATCACAATGTTAGCGTTCATTTGTGGATTAATTACTGCGGTGCGACGCGATCCTTTAATGGTGGCGGGCCGTGAGAACCTACGCCGCCCGCTACCCCGACACGCCACCTGCGACACTCGCTTTCTGCGCTTTACATTGCTGCTTCTGAATTGTATAGCATTTGACAGTGAATATCTAAGACAGCCATGTATCGTGCACATTGGATACTAGTCTATGATGTGTATTGTTTGAAGTTTACATCGCTGGTTTATTGTCATGAGATATTATTAAGTAAAGATCGAGAGCTGTAATGTATATTAAAAACTGGGTTACACCTATATGAAATTGATAGTCGTTATTGTTATGCAATGTGCAATAGATATTATAACGATACATTACTTCATGTATTATAAATATTTCTTTAATTAACAAATTAAAATAATACCGTGTGTTGAGCATAGTTATAAAATACAGTAACATCTATATATCTAATTAATATTTCCCTTAATTAGTGTCTCACTCCTGTTTACCTAAGAAAGTAAATAAATTTATACAAGAAACGTATAATAGTATAATTAACTACACCATTATGTACAATTTCCCCGTCCGAGTACATATATTAGTCGTAATGTATACGGTAAGGAGGACCTGTTAAGGCCCGCCCTTTTCTGAATAAAAACAAAACAAGTACTAGAAGGCTTAAGGTCTGAAACGCATTAATAAACATCGACCACAACGAGAAAAACATCTCTACAAGTCGACGCATACTCATAGATTACAGAACATTCAGTCAGACGAGTTCGAGTAATTAATTAAAAACATTAAAAGCATAGTAATCATGAAAATGTGTTTGGAAAATGCGAGGGTTGTGTTTCATCGCAGTGTATGTAATTATGCGATGTTCGTGCGAGGGTATTTATGTTTTAGTATAAATAACAATTATATTGTCGAAGAGTTACAATAAGACATAACAACATATACCACTGAATTTATTTCTTCACGCATCACTGAATGGAATTGTAAACAAAACTTTTAAGCCAAACTACTTGTTTATATGGGTAGATATTCTGAATGATCCAATATATCTTGGACTTTGGATGAAACATAGGTAATGAGTTCAATGTGAGTTAGGGGATAGAAATTAAAAATCCGAATAAATTACAAAACTTCAACTACAACTAGTCTAGATAATGAAAAACTTAAGGACGTTTTCTCTCTTTCTTTCTTAGCTTATTTTGATATCCGAATGATTAAAATAAATATGAAACATTAACACCACCAAACACACGTCAATGTTATCTCAAAAAACTGAAGGTTTCCATTCCCTAGAATATCTGTTTCGCCCTTTTAAATGCATTTCCATCACACGGTGAAACTTAACCAAACTCACAAATTGTTTTAGGCGAATAATTATATATTGCCCTAAATTCAAAAATCTTTCAAATTTTCCTTTAGAGCAGTAATGTATATCGTACAGATAAGAAACGGTAAGGTCGCGCATATTATAAATTCAAATGAAATTACCAATCGGCATGTCCTTTATGTAAATCAAGTGGCTGTAGCTGTGAATGACAGAGAATGAATTACACGTCATTATCATATTCAATATTAGAATTCAATTGCCCATGTATGACGTCACCTGTAACAGCATTTTTAACAATTTTTCCCACAATGGACAGACATGTAAAATCAGGTGTTCTGTTATGGTAATATTTAACTTACCTAATCGAGAGATTTTGGATTCAATTCCTCGACAAATATCTATTCTAACTTATCTCAAATCAAATATACACAGCTTTAAATTTTACCTTTGCTCTACATATTTAATATATAAATAAACACCTACATCGAATTAAATCGGTTTATTTGAAATTGTATGTAACTATGAGCATTGTATTTGAAGAACCTTGTATTGTAAAGTGTGTTCTGTTGTTTGAGACGCACTTTGAGTTTAAACGTCGCTTGTACAATACAAATTAATATCAAATAAAGAAATAATAATACTGAGTATTGTTACATCATCGAGGCGTAACATAATATAAAACGTATTCTTTATTTTACCAACAAACTATAGTTTAATAAATTACTGCAGACTTAAAGTAGGGAAGCTGACAAGCAATGATATTTAATGTAGTAAAAAATAATATAACAGAATAATGCAGGAACCGTGTGTTAATCGCAATAGCGGAACTTTCCCAGTGCATTCTGCAGATGGCGCCACCAAGACACCATGCTTATGTTCTGAAGAAAATCATATCCTACTCAATACCGCCATAGAAATGGTCATGTCAGGGCTGCCTCCTTCAAGAATTGCCAATTATATTTTCAAAAGCTCTTTGAAAATAATCTCACGATCAATTTAACCTGCCATTATCGTAGCTTCAATCCTACTAATGCTTGAATAGTTAGCTGCTGTTATAAGACGTTACGTATGAGAGAGAGAAGATAGACTATGTTTCAAGTTAACAAGAGCTTAACGGAATCACAAATAATATCAATTTGGCTTCTAAGGTCAATTATGTAAACGTCACTACGAATTACCGAAAAGTTTCCTGCGAGCAGCAGCCCTGGCAGGTCACCGCTCGCAGCTAGATATGATTGACAGACGCTAAAAAAGCACAATTCATTAGCAAGCACTTAGCGAATGCTCCCAGTTAATGCAGCTCGGGGAATGTCGCGTAATAGTCGCGGTAAAAAACACCCGATCAAATAACCTCGTATAATAATCGCTCAATACATTATACACGCTGTTTATTGCTCTCATTTTAATATTGTACGCGTTCTGAATTATAAAACCGATAATGTTTGCGAAATAACGAGATAAGAGAATAGATAAATGCTCTGAATTTAAATTGAATTCGTAATGAGTTATGACCGGGAACAGAAAAACGGTGAATAACCGATTGCGAAAACTGCGCTGATTATTATGTATTCGTGATAAGAGCGGCGCATTATGTGAAGGCTCGGCTTTCAATGAATATTATCTTGATAAACATTTTTGAATTTTTTCTTCTTTGAAAACGATCCGACCCACTGCTTTAGCGATATCTTAGAGAAATTATAAATACAGTCGATTATGTGGAGTTCTGAAGCGCATTATATTTTATGTTCTTTTAAAAAATTTAACGTTGAGTCAACTACAGACATGGCGAATAATTGATAAATCAAGAACATTAGACGTCTTCGTTAATGATGACAAATCAATGATGTAATTAACTGCATGAAAAATATATTATAAGCATAGGATATACATCGCGGTAGTGCGATCTAGAACTAGAACCTTTGCAGTGGATACATTGCACACTACTCATTTCCTCGTGTTATAACTGATTATTATTCTGAAAATTAAAAAATTCAAGAGAAATTAATTCTGGGATATACCGCAGCAATGCTTCATTCTAAACCATTTTTCAGTGACTTTTAGTTTGTGCGTAAAAAGATTCCAGTTGGAGCATAAAACGACTAGATTCCTTTAAAAAAAAATGATTCCCAACAGCCAATCAACAAACAAGAAAGCTTTATAAAACTTCTTGAATATGAGTCAACTCGGTAAACATGTAAACATGGTATGAATGATGCTAATCTGTGTCCCTGGACGTCGCCGCGTGCACAAATATGAATGCTGCCCAAAACAGACGAGGTTCGCGACCAAAAAATGTGGAGCAAGGAACCCGTTCCCTGGGAGCAGATGCAGCGCTGTAAAAAGCGGACCTTAACGAGCGCGGATTTGTTTGGGCTATATTACCGTGGAAATTGTCCGCTATTGTCACATATCGGTTTCGCTGAAGCGACGTGTTTGTTTCATTTTAATGTTTGAAGTTTTTGAAAAGTGGTTTTGAAAATATAATGATTGTAAACGACTGGAGTATAGTTTTGATTATTTAATTGTTTAACTGATCTTTCTTTACTATATAATAGTTAAATGGTATACAAGCAATGCTGATATGTAGCATATACATAGCGAGCTGCTCATCAATTATAGTATGTTCATTTAATTATTAACGCAAAGTATCATATCATGTACACGAACCATAGATTAGAAAATTGTTTACCGTAATCCATATTAAATAATGAATGTTTAGGCTAATTGCTTGAAATTTATTGATATCAATTATCTACATTCCTGCTCTACATTTCAAATGCCAAAGGAAGGGACGCATCAACGATACACGCCCAAGTATCCACATTCTACAGCAGTCAATAACTATGCAATATAGTTATAACAATAACCCTTACATCGTATCATAATAGTATAAAAAACTAAAATATCTAAATGCATATAGTCTTTGTAGTTATTGTCAGTAGTAGTTGTAGACATTAATTTAATTGTAGCAAAAAATTACTCTTAGCAACATATTGCCATTTGCCATTTGCCAGTAGCCATTGCCATAGATAGCCATAGCCATTGAAATGAGTTCCCCTAATATCTGGGAATAACTTCGAGATGCAAGGAAGACACAAATTTTTATGATGTTCAATTGTTAAAATTGCTTCAATGATAAACTCTATATTATATAATACAAGACATCTTCCTTGATTTGAAAGTGGCTTGTGTTCAAATACAAGTCACCAGGTATGAAAAAAAATACATAACTTGTCATAGCATAGCACAATATTGTAGTGGTCGCATAAGCAGCCCCCGCATCCCGCGCGCGTCCCGGCGCGGGCGCTCGTTCAATGAAGGCATAATCATTGATCTAGGCGATCGCCTTCACAGAAACCGCTGGGAAATACATCAATTACATCGGTCGCCGCGTTTTTCTCGCCGGTCGGACTATGAAAATGTATGAGCGCGGTCAGTCACCGGGCGATTTGTTGCGCGACTCGCGACATCGCGCCGTGTCGCGCCGCGCGCCGACATTAATAAACTTTTTATCTAACGATCGCCGGCTTAACTCCGTGTACCGATAATTTGCGATTGACTTGAATGGTGCATGTTGATGCGCTTATCAGATAAACAAATCTGTTGTTTTTGCGGCGCGCCCGGGTTCGCTCGCGGAATCTGTTGCGTGCGATTGGTTGGATAGAGCTAGTGACACACGGTGACATTCCAGCAATAAAAACACACTGCTGTGACGATTGTAGAAGAAAATTTGATTACCAACGATAGTACAAGCAAACAAGTAGGTAAGGTGAATTTTTGAGACTCGATTTTGACCCACTTTAAAAGGACGGATTTAAGTCAAGCTCTGAGAATATTTAATCAGTGACAATACAATTCTATGAGTTGCTTTTATGATCCTGATTAAGTACGCCAGGATTAAATTATTTTCTAAAGAATACTATGTATATGAGCAAATGAACCACGTGTTATTTAATATATTTATGTAAATATAATAATCGTAATACGTCCATTTATCTCACATTCCATTACGTTGTAAATTTACGCGCTAAACCTTTGTTTTGAATGTTCATTACATAATGCACGAATAATAATATCATAAATTTGAATATCAAAGATAGTAATCAAACACCGTCATAATAGCCGGTATCACTAAACCCGTAACTGCTAGAACTAATCTAATGTGTTTTTAATAACGATAGAAAACCACTCATATAAATGAAAACATACTCTAGCTCAACATCGACAAGGTACATTTTCGTAAAATACATGTGAGCGGTATTTTGAGGCTTTTAATAAAGGTGTTGGAGATTTAAGCATTGTGTATGAGAGGGCGATAATTGATACAAATGAAGGTTAATCGAGCGACGCCGCGGGCCACGCTGATAGCTTTACAAATACACTGACCCGAAGCTTTAATGTTCTTTATTTAAATAGACTGTCTAATTAACCGGAACTTATAGCGGTGTTTTGTTTATTTTTAAAAGTTTACATTTTATCTTGGAGATCGTCATGCACTTTTATAGCTACAATGTCATACTGAGATTGAGCATTATTATAACATGTTCTGATGTAAGACAGCGGACAGATTTAATTCAAACTTTGTACACTCATACCGTATCGGCGTAAAAAGCTTTTATGCATATTTCATGAAATTATCAAAAAGATATAGTGTCCGTGTGTATAGTAAAATCGCTCAACACATATACTTCACATCTAGCTAGAAGATATATCTTATGAATATAACAAGCTTCCCCTTTTCTAGACAAACTGTGCCTCAGGTTATGAAACCCAGGAGCATCGCAATGCCTGAAATACTAGACAACGCATCTAGACTGGGCAGTAATGTGATTTAATATGAAATACATCAGCATCTGATGGGTTGACATCGTGATGGATGGTGAAAGTGTTTAGGCAGCTAAAACGCTCTCGGGTTACCGCAAACAAGAAGCCAATAACTATCGGTAATTCTATTATAGTACAGTTATAATAGTATTCTATATTTTATTTACTCATATTTACACAAATTTTCTTAGATTTATGCGCTGAAACATGGATCAGATGCGACCAAAACATTCAAAATTTAATCGAAAGAATGCTTCAATGATTGTTATATATCGCATGAAGAAAATGAAATACAATGTTACAGATTTGCTATGGAGTAAATGGAGTAAGCGATGAGCTATGCATTGTATTTTTAATAGATAAGAGATTTTCACTTATTGTTAAAACTGCCAAAGGTCTGCGTCTGCGTCTGGGTTTTCTGCGTTCTATCTCGAATTTGAAGCCAGAGCAGTTATAATGGTTACACCATAACTGCACTAAGAACATAACCATATTTTATCAACAGAAACTAATCTTATTCAGACACAATCTTGTGATGTTATATAAGGTCTTATGTTTAAGCCCTAATTTATTCAATGTATAATCCTCTGCAGGATTACAATTAAATATTTACTAATAATTTCATTGTTTTGTTAAATAACATTAATATTATCATGCAAATTGAACTTAAAATGTACCAAATGAACGTGACAGTCTGTTCGTGTTCCACTCGTTATGGATCCGAAAGAGTAAACGAGACCGAAATAAATAACATCGAAACAAGACCTTACCGTTCACATTTTTTGCGCAGGGAAAGTTATATTGGCATCGTTTTTACCCACATTCCGTGGGCAGATTTTCCCAGGCATTTTGCAGCCCGTTTTGGGCAACTGAGATCGATTGCTGATTTCCGATACCTATAGGCATTTACCTATCAGATACATACTTGATTTTGATTTAAATCTCATTGTATTGAGTAAATAAATTTGTTTTATTATATTTAAAGATATCATTTATAAGGAATATTTTAACTAATTTTGTTTGGAGACGGAAGAAACATTAATCTATCCTTACAAACTTTCGTGTTTGTACATATTATATTTAGATTATAACGACTTATTGTCTAATCAACATTAAACAATTAAATAAAACATTGTTGTATAATGGGAAGCAGTGTCTACAGGCACCAAATAAACATAAAAAGAAATATCACAACCGCATGCGCACCGCATTCGGCCTCACGAAAAAACTGAAACAAGCCGTTTGTGTGTTTAATACATAATTACGCAGATTACACAGATAAGTTAATGCTATGTAATAACATAACGCAAAAACTTTACAAAATGTAATATCGAGCGGGAGAGAGGCGAAGAAAAAATTTGAATTTGATTGTCGCTGCGGCCTCTTTAATTGCGGCCAATTCGTGCGGCGTGTGAATGGAGACGCGGGCGGGGCGCGGGCGGGGCGCGGGGGGCAGGGCTGCCACCGCAGCGTATCCGCTACTGTTGGGTATATGCAGGGTATAGTGCTGCTTCTGAACTGTCATGTGACACATGTAAGGAAATGTGTAACCTCATGCTTATCAAGGCACTCGTTAGCGCCTGCAAGTAGTCAGTTGACAAAGCACAACAAATACTGTTAACAAAGTGGGGGTACTTTGCTAGAACATTGAATAAACAACGTCTTAACACGCGAATCCGATAAATACAAATGCGCCACGTTTCAGAGAGGTGAAATTTTATAGGTCCTCTTGTAATATTTCAGGTAAGCTCAAAGGAATGGAAAATATTTTTTTGCTAATGTTTGCATCTGCATTCTAGTAAGTTAGAGGAAATTTTTATTTTCCCATAATAAAATTGATTTTTAAATAAGATAAATTAAAGTTTCCAGCCAAATAAAATTATTATAGTTTTACTAAGCTGTTATACGAACCAACTACGAAAATCTTATCTAGACTGCGCAAAGCTTAACGAAGGTACGTTAGGATAAATAATGTTTCACTTTGACATTTTTCTTGTTACGGCTACCTTCTGAGCAAGCAAATATAATTTTAAATAAGAATCGTACAGTTGCCAACCCTAGAGCTCGAGAGAGGGGACACACGGCTCGTCCGAATGCAGTTTTTAGCGATCGGATGCAAACACGTCGCTCGACTGGAATATTCAATGGCGGAGTTTTTGGGCGTTTTGAATAAATGAAATATTCATGCGCTGAGTGACGGCGAGACGAGCCGTCATCTCAATGTTTCGACGGTTTTTGTTGCGCTTCTGACGAACTGTCTGTGAGATGATTGTGTAATATATTATTTGATAGACAGCGAAAACGTAACAGCAGGTTTGCATATATATGTCTTCTGTTGGAACTGTTGGTTGGCAAAGGTCTCGCATTGGGCTACGGAGGACGATACATTGTGGGTCCTGAGAAGCTAATGATTCTACTGAATTGTTGTGAAATACCTAAATAAACCGCCAAATGGTCAGAACTAGAACAAATTGAAATGGGACCATATGAAAAGTAACACCTTTTGAATATAAAAAGAAAATCGAATTATTGTATTTATATACGTAACAAAAACGAAAAGTACAGTCGAAATGAGAACCTTCTTTAAAATTGTTTTAAAATAGAATTACAATCGATGATAATGTATAGCATGAAATGAGTCATTATTTTCACAAATATCCTAATCACTGATATGTCTCTGGCCACAGAAGATAAATTATTATCTGGGACACGAATATTTTACAAGAAGATTGATTTGTGATTCATTCAGATCGTATTGATGAAGTACTTGAATAGTAAATATGTAAAATGTGGTAAGCGGTAAAGTCGCTAGCACTGAATCTATGCATAATGTGATTAAACATTTACTAGACCATTTCTGTACAAAAATATTTGAATTACTATAATTTATATAAACAGTCTGTTTTTGTGGTTTTTATAAAACCACTGGGCAGATTTCGATAGAATTTTATGTGGTGATAGTCTAATATATAATTTTAGTGGTGCCCATCCATACATGTACCTAACCGGAGAAGAAAAAAAATTAATTCGTGAACATGTAATTGAGTGAGGTGGCTTTTAAAAATGTAATTGAGAATTTTTAATAGGTTATTTTGCTGAAACAAGCAGTTGATGAGATATACACATACTAAAGTTGTATAGACTTTCATATTACCTCTTCTTCGAAAATCCACGAAATACCAAATGTCGCAGGCCACGCGTGCGAACGCACGGCCGGAAAGCAGCTCTAATACATTTTGTATGTTCTTGAAACATAATGAAGTCATTACATTCTTATCTGCCATCAATATACAAGAGATGTCGGATGATAACGACCAACCTCTAGTACAAAAACAATCGGACATATAGTTCAGCAATTAAAAATGATGATCGCATTCTTCAAAATCCGTCTTACACGATATTCAAACATCTAAGCTGCAGACTCCCACGGCGAGATGCACAAAAAGGGCCAGCGGGCCAGCACGGGAATGCGGGATCGGCCGGGGGCGAGGGGCGAGGGGTGCGGGGTGTGAGGTGCGGGGTGCGGAGTGTGCGGGGGAGGGGCGGAGGGCTGGGAGGAAAGCGACCACCGCGTGCATACAGATCGCGCGTAATTGTCGCGCGCAAAAAGCACGCGCATGGTAATCGAGGAAATGCCACGGGTCGATTGTCATCGGCGGCGCAATTATCAACAATTAATGCCATTAGCTACCGGTGCGGTTCATCGGACCTAATTGACGAGCGACGACGCTGATTTGCTGCTCGCTTCATATGCATTTCGGTTTAATTGCGCAGCTCTCGATCGTTCAGTAATGACGTCCAACAATGAGCGATATTTTGAAGGAATTTCACGGTATTTCTCTTTCGACTGGTTTATCGACGTGGATCAAATATATTAAGATAGCTATCCGGCAATCTGCAATCAAGATACTCGATGCAAGTTCTTTAATCAGTTCTGCGCCTTAAAACCTTAAATTTCAGAGGTTTAGGTTTCAAAAATAAAAACTACACAGTTCCCGAGCTCCAATTTTTTTCACTGTTAATTTTAATTAACATACAAAACCTACGACTTGTTTCGGAACATCTATGTCAGGTATGATCATTCATGATTTTGGGCAAGCCCATACTCTAAAGAGCAGTTACATCATCCATCCACATACATATGTGCGACATTTTTTAGAAAACCAAATATATCTCCAGGAATGAATGATGAAATGAATTTATGATTCAAGGATGACGTCACCTTCCGCATTATAAAATTTTCATCTCAGTTTGCCTCTAGAAGCGGAACATGACATGAAGCCCCGAGCGGAGCCAGCAGCGAGCGTTCCCACACCCCTACCACTGCGCCCCGCGGTTTTTGCCGGAGCCACGACACCAAATTTTAATTGTATTAATGAGCCCGTCCCGCGCACTGTGGGAGACCACGAGATGTCTTCATTCATATTTACACGCTTTGCTGAATATACCGAAATGGCCACATTTAAAACGCAAAATTCAGTCGTTACCTACCACAGTCACTCGTTTGTACTCGTTAAAAAAGTAGTTATCCGAGGTTATTGGGAATGCGATGCGGCATAAAGTGAGTCTTGTAATCGATGATATTTAACTTTCTTTTCGGAATCTTTCTTTTATTTATGATTGGTACATTTGACAAATACTTTTTAATTGTTTGATCTTTTTTCTCTAATTCGTACGTGTTTCTTAACGCTTCTTTTCAAAAACCAATCCAAAAATATCTTCTGAGGCAAATGAATGCTCAGTTACACTAACATTACGAGCTGGCCTTGGTGCCAGCCTTCAATCCAGTCTCTAGACCAAATAATTATTTCGTTTTCGTAAAAACAGAAATAGGATGGAATTAAAGCATTTCAATGCTATAATACTTAAAATAAAAATTTAAATTTATTTATGAACCTGACTTCACAATACGCTATCACCCAATGGGACTTTTTAAATAAAGTAACTTGTATTAAAAATAAAAGTTCAAATGACGATAGTAAACATGCAGGGCAAATGTATGAAATCCGAACGAATAGTTTCAATGAATGAAACTAAATCTCAGGCGACTAGCGGATGCAGCCGTAAATAACTATAATGCTCACAGCAAACTATTCATAGACATAGCCGCAGTTCAAATCGCGTACAAACCTTAATTAATATTAATAAAACTGAAAACTATTAATTGATAAAGGCGATACGAACAGGTGGGGCCATAAACTAAAGATCGTGGGTGTTTATAGAAGTAATATTTGTACGATGTAGCACTGTATACAAATGAATGCGGCCGGCTAAGACCTTATGGGTACGTGATAGAGTCGGTTTTCGTTAGAGACTTTGATGGGTTAAATTAGATAAGGAGCGCTTCTCACGCGGTTGTGAAGTATTGTAATTGCGAGGAGCGAGCTCGGCTTTCATAAACTTGGGCAGTTTGAATATCACTGCTCTGCGGCTGTGTGGTAAGTAGTGGTTTAGATCGGAACTTTCTTTGTAAAATTAGTTGTAAATATTAAATAAAAAATTTAAGAAGCCCATACAAAAGAACTTAATTTCCCTTTAAAAAGTGAAAAATACTAAAAGAAACTTAATCGTTTAAAGTACACATCCGTTGGGGAGTTATGATGCCACAGACAAACAGACAGACAGACACGTCAAACTTATAACAGCCATCTTTTTGCGTCGGGGGTTAAAAATGAATAGGAAAATATATGCTTATTTATGAAATGAAAACGTCTTGTAAGATTCATCTTAGAAGGATCTTGTGTGGTAGAATCTGAGTAAGAAAATAATTTTATTCAAGTATTCATTATTTTTATTTATGTCACCGTTTCGAAAACTTTACCTATAAATGTAAATCGCGTTTAAAATCTGTGAAAATATTTTTCATTGTCTGTATTGCATTTGACCCTATATTCGATTAAAATAAGAGCCTACTTATTGCATGTATTACATTTTATTTTGTCACGTGAGACTCAATTGTAACGCTATAAATATAAAAAAAACATAACAATTTCAGAAATATGAATAATAGTGACAGTTACACTACTCAGTGCCCGTTACTCGAGCATCGCCGCGCTGATAATCTAGTTAAATATATTTATTGAGCCTGCGCCCGCGCCGCCGCTGCGAAATATTATGGCATAAATACTGCTCGCTGCTTTCATCTAATAAACGTTCAAATATATTTGTCCTATTTGAAATTACTTTAAAGTTGATTTTAAAGTGGTACAAAGAATAATGTTAGGTTTTATTATAATTACAAAATAAATACTACAGTATGGAGCTTTGAGATGACTCCATTAACAGTCACACAATGTAATATGCATTGTCTAACATATTTTTTAAATTAGCTCTTATATTTTCGCGCTATTGAAATAAAATATAAGGACAGAAAATAACAAGAGAAACATGATAATTTACTGATAATTTATTGAATTTACTGAATTATTAACAAGAATATGTTATTGCACACTAACGAGAATAATTGAATATTCAAATGTATCGGAGAATTACCTCAGCGCTCCTCAAAAGGTAACAGTCACATGCCTTACAAATTATTGTAACTCCGCGCCTGTGCTCAGTCCTCACAATAGTGTGTATACCGCGATTGTACCTATTTGTTCTTCTAACATCATGCTTTAAAAAGACGATAATATTTGCAAAGATGTTTTTTTATGTCACAGTCGGCAATGGAGCTGGTGGGTCACCTGATGGTGAGCGCTACCAACGCCCTTGAACATTTGGAGAGGCGTAAGGTCTGCAATGGTCTACAAATGGATTGCCGACTTCGAATTGGAAAGGGATTGAGAAAGGCGAGAGGAATAAAGGAAAGGAATAGGAAGGGTAAGGAAAAGGATATGGGCCTCCGTACTTTCGTTTGTTGTGAGATTGGCTCAATGGTTTTGGATAATTGGATGTAATGTGATGTGATAGAATCTAGGTAAATGTCTATCTACGGTAATATCATACACTATTTATAAACAAAGAGATTATTTGAATAGGGTGCTATAAACCAGGATGTACCGGTAGTATTGAGACATAAACTTCGATGATAATTTTTTTTTTTGGAAATATAAGAAATTGCTCATAAAACACCTCACTGTGGCCAATAGGAGCGGAGCGACAATGAAAAATGCTGAAAGATATTCCTTTTGAAAACAGACGAAGTTGCGTGGGTCTACCAGTATTGTTATATTTGTATTGTTATGTGTAAATTCCATAATATAGTTATATAATAATTAGTGTTTAAAAATTGATTAAAATTTCCACGAATTTATAATCACTAAAATAGATAAAGCTCTAGCTCTAGTTCATTCTATATTCTATGTAACGAGTGTAAGACAAGAACCTAGCATTTATAAAAAAATGCGAATTCGTTGAACTTGGATTCCACAAAAAGTGGACAAACAGACAAACAAACACAAACTATCTACATATAATGTAATGTTTCGTTTCCCACATAACGCCTCGAGCAGCTTCACAATAAAATTATGATTATTCCGACATTAATATTCAACGACATATCCAACTAAATTATTATCGACATTTTTTCCTTGAACGTTATCTCTCAAGTGACTCACTTTATTCTGTTTACTTTAGTAATCAATTGTTCGTTTTACTCAAGGTACGATCAGTTATTTTGACTTAAAAATATATTTGTCACTTTTACGTTTGTGCCATAGCTAAAAAAATATTTCAGTACTTTAAGAATCCCTATTTTGAATGAAACATCTATATAATATATAGTACGTTTAAATATATAACATATCATTCAATCCAATATCTGATTTTACGTGAACTTTGAATTTTCAAAGATTCGAAAGTACAAAAGTTAACTATAAAAAATTAAATTTCCAATGTAGGTAAATAGTATTAAAATAATAGGAATGTCCACTTTGGGAGCATTACATTTATTGCGTAGTATTTCAATATATGTTTCGCCATCCGGTTTTGCAAATCCGAATAGGACTAAAGCTCTCAGAAAAAAAATTATGCGTGATGTCAACTATTAATGACGCCATACAACATGAAACTGCATATAATATAAGAATGTTATAATAAAAATAAAGGATATAGAAAATGACATTATTTATATCGCTGCGATGACCACACCTCATATCAATAAAAGTAGTTGAATCACGCTGTTTGTTTAACGATTTACAATCAAGAACAAACAAGAGCAACCTTCGGCAAAGTATGCGAAGACATTACATGTAATTAAATGTAAGACAATGATGAGAAGTGCTTATAAAATCCTTCATTATTTATTATTTACTTCAGATTTAGCAACGCTTGTGGGCAGTAATCAGTGGTATAGCGTAGAGATATGATTATTATTCATGATTTAATTAGATTGAAATGAACGATGTGAAGAACTTGTTTCTATCAATTTATTAAAAAAATGAATAAGAAAAAAATCCAAACATGAAATTTTAGGCAAATATAGATTCCGCAATTAAAGCAAAAGTAAAGCATTGAATACATAAAACGTATTTGTATGAGCATATTTTTCGTATTGATTTATTTCGTTTGTAAGTTTTTTTTTTCTATTAGATATTCCTATAACATACAGTTTATCAAAGTTAAGCTGTTACCATAGTATAATAATTAGTATAAAAACAATATGCCTATCCCACTTCTAAAAATCAATGAACTAAAAAGAGAACATTAGAAATAACATAATCTGCATCTTATATTTAAATTAGTGCACCAAAGCAAACCAAACACTTTATGATGGTGCATGTGGCGACAAATGCAGTATTTGGTAGATATTTTATAACCGAGTAAAAATGCATTAGCCCCTTTCATAACGAGGTATCTTCCACAGTTCCTCAGCAGTTCGTAATGTACATGCTAAATATGAATTGCGCAATTAGAAGCAGAGCACGTAATTACAGAACGCCCATGGTTATAAAGAATACGTGACTCAAAAATATTTCAATGTCATAAAATGTAGCGCCGACCGATATTGTCTCCGCAGTCTATCATTTCACGAGATTAACCCGGCATTAGTATTGCACAACTAACATTAAACCTTATTCTGCATCGATTTTATTTATACCGGCCGTGGATGGGAGAGTATTGATTAATATTGTAATGAGCTTCACGAATAATGGCCTCGCTACCACGAGCTCATTACCCCATCGCAAAGCTTGATACATTGTCGCTAACGAATTGCCACAAATGTTAATTCACTGAAGAAACCCGCCAATGTATATCGTGTGAATCTTACGGATTGTAAAGGTCGGCATGTGTGGTGGTCAGTGTAAATGCGACGGGCAGTAATTGTGTATGGTTACGGATAATGGAAGCGGTCACGGGTGCAATTATTTATCCCCGGGCAGCGGTTGATTTGCGTATCGGCGTGTAGGCTCGTAATAACACGTTCGGCTCTGTCCTCCAAATTGCACAATATCGTACCCGACTGGGATCGTTCCTCATTAACTTATTATATTCGATGGCGCATGCGCTTGGGAAATATGGCCATTTGTGCTTACGCATTTTGTAGATTTAATCAAATCTGGTGTTTGTGTGACGATGATGGATGTGTAAGTGTGACCAATGTACAAGACAATATGAGAAGATTGTGCAAAAAAATTATTCTAAACTATTATCGAATATTTTATCTTAAGCAATTATTGAATTATGAAGAATCTTAACATAATCTATGAAGTTAAGAGAATGACGATTATTTTATCGAAACAAATAAATCGCAATAATTGAAGACACTCTGTTATATTTTCTTCGAACCGTTTATTCGCATACCTACTTCATCTGTGACATTATCTACTTATTGTATTTATTTTAAATTCCTTTAAGATAAAGAGCAGATCTCATAAGATTAAATAAACAGAGGATAGTCGTGTGAGGCGGTCGCAGGCCGTCACGGCAATCACAGAGCGCGGGTCGACTGGTAATGGGGCCAGCGTGCGGCGATCAAAAGCTAGGGAAGTGTAAACAATGGTAGAAAGCATAATCTCATATTTATTTAATATTTAGTTAGTTATAACTATCGGTTATTTGCAAAATGACCAGCTTTCGCATTGTAATCCTACTATCTTACTAGTATTATAAATGCGAAAGTTTGTAGGGATGTGTGTGTGTTTGTTGTTCTTTCACGCAAAAACTACTGAACCGATTGCAATGAAATTTGGTAAGGAAATAGCTGGATAACTGCAATAATATATAGACAACTTTTTATCCCGATATTCCAACGGAATATGGACTTACGCGGCTGAAACCGTGGGGAGCAGCTAATGTACTATAACTCATACACTGGTACACGTCCCAAAAACTAAGGAAATCCTCCGTGGTTTTTTAAAAGATTTGCGAGATATTTTTCTTCTTCTTGTTTTTTATTGGTTTACTTGGACCAATTTTAGAATTTGGAGTGGCACCGTCCCCTAGAGACGTCAGTGACCTTTTTTGTAGAAAAGAATTGCACTTTAAAATGTTTTAGACAATTGATTAATTATATGAGATATTGAATGCTGGAACGAGTATATTTGTACACTAAATAAAAATTTTAAATATTATAATGAAAAACATTGTTAAATTTTTTTATGAAAATAGAAGAAAGTTAAATTGGTCGCATTAGAACCTTAATTAATACCAATTCCTTGAATCTCTTATCACTGAGATAAAGAATAATATGAATTTTTAGATCGAACCACGCGCCGCACACCCCTAGAGCTGCGCGGGCGCATCGATTGGATTTAGTTTAATCACAATAAAGCACCCGCGCACGGCCGCGCGAAATTATGGTAATACCACCGTTATTTATACATAGGCCTTAATGATACCAATAGCTTGCTGCAATCTTTGGTTTGATTGCGAGCTCGCTTAAGTAATACTTCGTTACTATAATTACTGTCCAAATTCTACAATGAGCTCGCATAACAGCTTTTCGTTTGAAAGAATTGGGCTAAAATAAACATTGCATTGTGTACGAATAAAAGTTGCATTACAAGTCTATTGGAAGATAATGCGAGATATTAAAAAAAGTTTTACAGTAAATACTTATAAATAATATTATTAACTACACAAAGCTAATACAATAAAAGAAAGTGAATTCAATAAATGTCTGTAGTAATTGTAATGTACCTCTATCTTTTTATGAAATACTTTAGCGTTACCTATACTTAACCTATTACTGGTGTAATGTAAAGGAAATTCCGAATATTCTATCAATAGATCTAAAACGTAATAATGGTAATTACCCGCGCATTCCCTTTGCACAATTACGTTGTTTGAATTTCGCAATAACTGAAAGCAGTAATTTCTTGAAGGGCCGGTGAAAGATAAGGAGCTAGATCGGGCTCAGATCTTAATGGCGGACTCATAACCACAGCTCTCCGTGATTAATGGCATTATTTAATTGGACATCATGCTCCGAGACAAAGCATTGAACATTCGCTGGCGAGGAAATCTGTTGCGCGTGATGAGAACGCTCGTGGATGTTGTTGGGACATTCAATTGGTGCGTGCTGTGACGTAGAATGAAAGATTTCCGTATGTGTTTGCATTATTTGCACATAGCATTCTTGTGTCTTCTAATTTAAAAGTTGTGAAATGATATTGCAACTGATTAAATGCTTTACATATCTCAACAATATCTATTAATTGTTATAAATCAATTCATTACGCTGTAGCTGCCTGGATATAAATACATAATAAAGTGGGTACATAAATGACTCTAAAACACCTAGACTGGAATGAATTAATGGTCTTATTGATTTCTTAACACGTGTTATAATGTAATACAGAACATTATGTTATAAAAGTGCATTGATAGATTATAAAAAGTTGTGAAAGCAAATATTTTGTTGTACAGATTCACTGCTGCATGGCCACCAAATGGCGTGCCTGAGTTATGTGTTATCATTAACACATTGTCACGCGCCATTGGTCCAATATTTGCCACTAACGAGCTACTCATCAAAATATTTTCAATCAAAATTCACATTATCCATCTAAATACTTTAAAAAGTAAGTTTATTAAAGTGTGTGTGGAGATTTAATTCCATTTAACGAGACCACTCGTATGTTATTAATAAATCTATTAATTTATTTAATGATCACGTTGGTTATAAATCATGAAAATATCCAACGAATTATGAAGAAACTGCATTCTAAAGACCCAATTAAAGGTACAATAATACATATTTTTACTGCAAGATTAATATTTGTGTCATATTCAATTCATACTTTATGATACGTTGCGAAAATAAGACGTCGTTTAATCGATTATTCAAAACTCTGATATAGGCGTATGTTTGAGAAATTATATTTCTCATATTTCTGAGAATATTATTATGCTGTATAACATTTTTATGATTATACTAATTGTATAATGCGTAATATTTACGTTACTGTTGAACCAAATGCAGTTGTATCATTTTTTTATTCAAAATAAACGCAGCCTTTACTATTGGTCTGTAAAAAAAAAGTCGAATAAATGACCAAAATTCCGTCGTCGCTGGAGCACGAATGCCGGAGCGCACAGCTGTCTCATGGCGGAATGTCGCGTAAATCCGCATAAATTAGTAATATAGTAGTCGGTGGTCGGTGGTCGGTGGTGGGTTTGGTACAAAACACGGCGCGCCGGCGGTCGTTTCCTGGTACAAGTGGGTGGCCTGCAGCCCGAGCCCGCGGGCTGCTTAGTATTCCTAAACTTCCTGCCTGAATGAATGGGTTATGTTACGAGTACTTCGCGCGTATTCATTGCTCCATTCATTGGCATTTGGCGAAGAGTGCTGGAGTTTTGTAGTTTTGTATGTGATTCAAAGATATTTCTTATATTAACGTTGTTGTTAATAATGTGGTCTATTAAAAAATTAGGCACAAAGTATGATTTCTATCTGAGTACTTCTTAGTTTTCGTCTATAACGGTACTCGGTTGGTTCTTTGTACCTTTATATGAATCCCGTACGTCGTAATGTAAGTACTGAAACAGAAAAACTAAATTCCGAAAACGTGGCATGTTGCGCGTGTCTTGGTCTAATTTCTGCTAATTTTTGTCTCGATAAGTGAGATTAAGATGACACATTTTTTATACGAAAGCCAGGAACGCCGTAAATAGTTGAGCTATCACTTGCCAGTAAATAAAAACTAATTGATATCGAGAAAAGCGAGCGAGGACATATTTATTTGTGCATGTGATTCATCGCTCACTTGTCATTGCACTATAATTGTATAATTGCCCTGTTAAAGGTAAAGTTATTGCGTTGGAAGGAGGCAAAGGAGGTAATCTCAACAACTACAGGTATGTTTTAATAACAGATTCTCCAATATATAGCGACCTTTGTTATTTTTATTGCCTTTATAATTTTTCCGAAGCATTGCAGATAAGAGGAACGTAATAGAGATAATTCTTCTAGCTTGTTACCGTGAATCTTTAGACCCCACATTCGCTTTCTGGGTCCGGTACAAATGTTACCTAATAGAATTACTAAGTTTTCAATAATGGTGATGGCGGTGTTCGAACATCTCTTTGTCTCATAGAATCTATGACTTTGCGAGGAAACCCCCTTTAATAGAGCTAAAAATCGGCAAGGAAAAATGTCGTAGGAATATAATACAATTGTTTTGTTAAGAACAACATACGTCCATATGTTGATAACAATTCTTACGAGTATAATTATAGATTTCACCTTTCGAGTCTATTCTCTTTACTATTCTCTTTTCTAATCTATTCAAATTTCTTCAGACTTTTGATGTATATCAGACATTCTGTTATACAATGCTTTATTTATCAGTAATAATATAAACATTACTCCAGGTAAAGCTCAATTTATTATGTAGAAATATTTAATTGTCTCAGTGGCTCGCAGCTGCGACGCAACCGGCGACATCTGTGGCAAAAAGCGACAACGCGGCATCGACGTGCTGATGGATTGCGAGATTTACTGATCTGATGCTGGAGTGTTTATTGGACTTGTATCATACCACTAGCTGGTAGTGGCTTCTCCCGACTCGATGCGGAAACAATAAAGTTCGTGGTAGTGGGTAAATATGTAGTTTTTAAAGGTAACAAACTAGCGTAAATTAAAATATTTTTAGATTATTAGTAGCTACCACTTAACGCATTTTCATAAGATTCGATGTCTGTTGTTCTTGGATTGGATAGATCACTAACTTTGATCTCTTTTTTCTCTCTCACATCTCAAAGCAAAAGAACAGCCATAGTAGAGTGCTGATCGTTTACAATCTTCACAAAAGTCAGAAAATATGTTTGTGAAGTGTAATATATTTATATGCATTGATTAATACAGTGATCCAATTTATAAATGTATAAATATTCATGATTTATAACAAGTTCTTTGAAAGGATATACGAAAAGGTGTGTGATTTAAAAAAAGGATATTATGATTTATAAATACAAATTGTATGAATATTCGATTCAAATAAATGCAATATTTATTATGATATTAATATATTTTAATATTAATTAAACAAAAACAAGCGAACGACTGGATAGAAATAAACAGTATTGGTAGAAACGTTTAAATGTGATTAATTTATATTGATATAATTTCAAACGTATACACATTAGTAAAAGTAGGTTAGTTGATCCGATACTTTTTGTTAAGCACATAAACATAGCGAGTGGAGCTATTAATGCTATTACATTAATTTATTGCAATTCGATATATGTACTGTTTACATACCCTTGCATGAAATTGCTTTGTAATTCCATATGTACGAATGGTAGCTACAAAACAATTAATTTCAGGACTGAGACCTATTAAACCTTTTTGTGGGCCTTGGTTTATGGGTTATTTGGTTACAGGGACAAAAAGTCTATGATAGTAGCAAATAGCTAACTCTGTGGCAGATTACTGCGTATCGTATGATTATTATTATTATCGATATGTCTAGATAAATATCAAAATCTGATATATTAAGGCTAATGTTCGAAACACTAATAAAAGGAAGAAACATGTAATAACGAAAAAATTAATCAAGCATTGTCCGCTTACCGAAAAAATGTAATTCAAAATGTACAATGTCAATTCGTATACGCTAAAATACAACTTGCCAAGAGATTGCGGAGTCTAAATGAATTAAGCGATTCCATTGAGCAGCGGGGGCGGAACTGGTTTCACCAAAAACTCTCAATGCCACGTTCATGACTTTTGGATGCGATCGCAATTTTTTCAAACTTGAAAACAATTTACTTGATTATAATAATGGTGAGTTATATGATTCAGCATCAGTTAGATGAATTATGCAAAACACATTTGGGGCTAGCAAAATTAATATGTACTGTTTACTTAATTTGTGTGTTTGTTTTAAAACTCATTGAAGAATTGTATTTTAAATTTGATTTGCTTAAACCGATGTATGTGTCCAATCAAGATGATCATAAAAAACCTAGGGAGTCTAAAAATAGAAAGACTAGACCTGATAATAATTCAGGAGGCAGCGACAGTGAGTGGTTTATTAGCATGCGCGAGGGCAGAATGGTATGTCATGGCGTAATTAAGTTTAGCTACCAAATGAATTCTGTAGAAATATTTTATATATAATGAGATGAATTATTTAAGGGAATATATAGAATGACAAATAATGGAAAAATATTTGAGCAAAAAGCTATATAATTTGAACCAATATTCAATCAGATTCTCAATAGAACACAGTAGCCTATTCTAACCTCTAGTTATAACCTAACAGGCTGATGCCCGCAGCTTTGCTCGCATGGTGAAAATATTCTTAGTACAAAGTGCTATCCCCTATTTCATTATATACCCTTGGGGGTAGAATTTATAAAAATCCTCTCTTAGTATGCCTGCACCATAGTGGCTACTGGAAATTGGTGCTCTGCGTTAATAAATCAGTCAGTCCTTTGCGTTATTATTATATATTTTTTGTAACCGAACATATCAGAATAATGTAATCATAAAATGGCTCCAAAATATTCAATAGGAACTATGGTCTTAACCGTTGCTTGGTATACCTGCATAAGTAGATAGATAAATTATGTTAATTCCGAAGCGCTGTAACAGAAGTCTCCTTTAATGAATAATGTTTAAGTTTAATCAACAATCAACAACTGAAGCGCACTTTAACCCGTATAAACGCCTAAGTTAGGGCAATGAATATCAAGTCACGGTTAGCGCTTACGACTTCTCAATTATAGATTGATATCATTAACAAATAAACAATCGTTAAAGCTGTCAGGCGAGCGGCGCCGGGCGGTAAACAAACATCAATTATGTAATTAGCGTTTAAGAACCGCAATTGAATAGAATTAAATATTGGTTCGATATTATCAGCTATTGATTAAAGGTATCTGTCCAGTACGCCTCCGAGATAGCTTTTGAAGTAATATTGAAAAGTTTGTTCTACTACTTATAATATTAAACAGTTTTTTTATTTGTCTTATTTTTTTGTGTTTCATGCATGAAACGAATTATGCTTATGTTCATAAAGCGTCTTAAGGTGTAATTTATATTTATCTTGTACTTTTTTTGACAGCGAAAAAGAGAAATGGCAGTTAGATTAAAAAAAATACAATTTATTGGAAGAAAAGGAAAAAAATAGAGTCTAAATGCTATTAATGAATAGAGAGATTTTTTCTATTTTCTTGTGTTTGATTTTACGTGAGTGTTATACATTTAGAAACTAAATATCTTTTAACGGCTTTTAAACGCGATTTATTCATTATATCATAACCCGAGGTTTCGTGTAAAGTGTTCGAAGCGTTGGGTTAATAATATACTGAATAAATCGCGTTTAAAATCCTTTAAAAGTCTTTAATTTCTAAGTGAGATTTTTCTGTATTCTTTAAAATGACGTATCTTATATGAAGAATTTTAAAGCTAAAAAACTAAAATATTTAATACTAAGAATATTTTTGAACTTCTAAATTTTCTCTTCCAGTTGCGTTTGGTTTTAAAGAATTGCATATGCTTGCAGCTTCCCGAACATACCTAAGAGCTCACATAAATTTCAATTTAGGTAGGAATATCAAACCCACCTTCCACTGTTTTGACATTTTTTCAGATATACGATATGTTCAATTTGTTTTAATATTTCGAAAAGACGTTTAAATCAAATTATAATTTTTACAGCAAATGGCATAATGACTCTAATAAAGCTAAAACATCCAAATTATAAGGCAATGTTAGCTAAGTTTTAGAACTGGAAGGCAAACTTATCTACAGGGGTCGTAAACCCATTGATATCAATTACGTCCGTTTAGCGGTCACCCATCCCTCGCCTGTCCGCGGCCACTGCCACACTCCGTCGAACACACAGTTATTGTAATGTTAATTGGGGAATACAATAATAAAAAACCAGTCAATTCCGAGTCGGACTCGTGACACTAAAGGTTCTGTACCTGCTAATAAGCTAAAGAGAGCATATAAAAAAGTCGTAAGCCATTCAATTTATATCCGTGCCAACCGTTGCTTAACCTCAATTATTTATTGTCTGTTGTGTCCTTCGCTCTAGGAGCTTTCAGATATCACGCTACTATAACCTTTGAACCCATGAGGAGGTCAATGCTCATCACTGACTTAAATTACCTATCTAGTTATAACTTGATATATGAAGTGTTAACAAAATATAAGTAAACAATGTATCTACAGGTAGCCGCTACCTACAATAGAATTAAATTGATTTTGTATGATTTATAGTGCTATGGAGATTAAACAATAAATTTGTCACGTGCGTGTACAACATTGATTTATGGCTTGTACGTTTTCATTGTACCATGTCGATATACCTACATTAAATGAGCTTATCTTGTTATTTACAGGTAAAAGATTCTATGCATTACGTTTTTACTAAAAAATAGGGAATAGATTGTTTATAAATAGTAAACCTAGTTATTTGTAGAGATATTAATCTTGCTTCTAAATCCATTAGAATAAGCAAATATTAAGAAAATTTGGTAAGTAAAGTTAGTTCATTCAAATATCAAATATTATCCCAATAAACTTATTCGTATACAAAAATCATGAAAGAAAGATGTATCTAATTATTTTAAATTTAATTACTAAACTGAAGTGGGAGACTGGAGTCCAAACTGAGTAGACCCCGCACCAAGTATTATGTGCTCCACAAATGACTTCAACTTGTACTAAAAATAATAATGTCAATGACCTCTTGACAAACCATTAAAGTCATCTCACGATAGATGAAATGCAATTCCTCAGTAGCAATCTCAATTAAGCTAAAAACCTGTACATTGTCAGCATTCTCAGAAGCATCTCCGATGAATAACAAACAGGTGTATTCCTGTACAGCATACCATTTGCATACAATAATCCCACGGTGCATTAATAAAATGCCCGTGTGTCGTTTACATTAAGAAAATCGCAGCGTGGACCAATCAGAGGCGAGTATTTCAAACTAGGAACGCGGTGATCGCGAATAGCATGCGCGCGCGCCGCCCCCGGCCCCGCCTAGGCTTCCCCCCCACTCCCACTTGGACCCGATCTAGCTGGACTAGTAAAGCTCGAACGAGACTAGATGCTTTGATTAGAATTGCATGGTAATCTTTCATACTCATTACTAATAAAGTAGATTTTTTAGGTTCGTAGGTAGGTACGTCGTATACATTGTATACAGTGTAGTACACTAACCACTATCGAATTAAATACATCCCTAACTATAGTTAGGGATGTATTTAATTCGATAGTGGTTAGCGTCTCTATAATCTGATGATATAAATTTCCAAGTTATGAAACAGATAGATAACTATAAAAAAAGAAAATTTTAATTACCATAAAAGCTCTTTAGACAGGTGCCCACTAAGTGAGTTATCGGAATTTTAGTTAAATATAGAGTAGGTAATATGGGCAAAACCATTAAACGAATATTTCTATTAAAAGAACGATTTAAGTGCCCATCAGATTAGTGTTCTTAATACTTTACAATTGTTTGAAAATAATCCATTTTGTAATACTTCATACTAACTTATATTTCACCTGCAATATGCCTTGAAAGATTAATTAAAATAGCCATATTTCTTATTAATTACAACAGAATATAATATTGTCTAAGTAATTTATTATTCTTTACATACATGGCGAATTATGCCGCCTATTCTAAAAAGTGGGTCCGGCTATCTACGCCCATTTAGTCCCCAAGACAAGTCCTATATCTAGTGTCGGTATGCGAGCTAGGTTCCAGACTCCGCTCTAGTACGAAGGTGTTGCTAGCGCCATGCCTTAAGAGGTGAGAAAGTCAATGGGACATGTCGTATGGTTCACGCATTATTTACGAAGTTTTTAGAGGTGCTGTTATACTCTGATCGATCTGACATCTCTATTGCTGGAGAGTGTATCAAAGAGATACTAATAAATTATGATCTATTGATATTATTCCATACTAGATACTTGTTCCAGCTCCGCCCGGATATCAATATTAGTGTTTTATTCCAAGGAAGCATTTAATCGGAATAAAAGTATCCAATCACCCAAGTCAGCCCATAGCCTGACTGTATAACAAATTTCATCAAAATCCGTTCAGTAGTTTCAGCGTGATTGACGGACAAACGTCCAAACAAACAAAATTCACATTTATAAAATTAGAGTGATGTGATTGAAATAGATAACAGAGGTAAACTTTGGATTTTTTATGGCCTACGCTTATCCCATACTTTTCATTTTCCACATATTGTCATAGGACATTTTTAAATTCCTTAACTACTATGTATGTGTCTAAAACTAGAAAGTTTTGCATAAAAAAATGTATTTTTCAAGCTCGTAAAAATTGCTATCTACTAGAATCCAAATGTTTTTACTAAAACAAAACACATTAGTCCACACATTTCGCCATAATATAAACCATAATAAAACCGCTCAAACCATCACACATACCGTAACACACCTCAATCAGCAAAGCTTTCAATCGACCCTAACAAATTACTAAAATTACTTGCACCATTAAAACTTCCAACAAATTATCATATAACAAGCCATTCATTTAACATTCTATCGATTGAAACGATCTGAAGCATTTATTTGCATCGCGACCATCACACAAAAACCGAGCGTCGTCAAACGCACAACTAAACTAACACAAGGAAGGGGCAAAAAGCTCCCCACTAATACACAATTAGTAACTAATTAAACAATCAAGCGCCGTTAATTGCCGCTCGTATGCTAATGTGTGTTGCCACTTGTCATTCACGTAACGAGGGTTGCCTCTTTAAATTGAACCTTTACGTTTGTCACTTTTTTAAACAAGTAATTACTTTATGTGTTGAATTTGATAATGTTATTTTAATGAATCCTACTAATTAAATAAACGAATTTTTTTAAGAATGTATGAACTTGTTATTCTTTCAAGCTCAACTAGCTGTTCGGATCTGTATGAAATTTGATGAGATATATAATTATAGTTTGGATTAGCACATGCTTATAAATACAGTACTTTCAACCAGGTACCACGCGAGTGACGCCGCAGGTTCTAGCTAATTAGATGATAATTTACAATATTAAGTTCAGTACAATATCAAAATCGAATTAGCAATGTCATGTTTGCGACTAGTTAGGTACCTATATTGCATTTTCATTGATACAGTATATACTGTTAGTAACTATCACTGATCCATAAAAAGAGGTCACATTCGAACCTATAACTAACCTAAAGTTTACTACAAAACTGAAAAACTACACATCCTACACATATTATAAGCGCGATAAACATCTGATGAAATAGGCGATAAGCCCGCGGCATGATTTCACGGCTATTTCCGGCGCCTGATAACAGAATCGTATGCAAAGTGAATATTTAATTCGAATTAATCACTAATCATAATCGTTTCGTAATTTCTATCGCTTCGGTTTACTTACTGCGCGACTTCTGTGATATTATTCTATATATATGAACCAACAGGTAGATATGCTCATGGAATATGGATACAACAATTGAGTTTTTATGCAGGTCAATTATTTAAGATTTATCTATATTAATAAAGCTGAAGAGTTTGTTTGTTTCTTTGAACGCACTAATCTCAGGAACTACTGGTCCGATTTGAAAAATTCTTTCAGCTTCGCTTTGTGTTGTCCCACGCGAATTTCTATTAAAGTAGGCAGTGCAAATACAGAATAAAATAGATCACATATTCCATTATATGTATCAACTATTGTAATGCACAACTATTCTTATGTTAGTGTATAAGCTTTTTTAACAAGGTATGTATCAACTTAAACTATTAAATGCAGCTTAAAAACCCTATCATACTTACATATGGACAGCCAGACGCAGAGAAGCGACTATGTTTGGACTATGTAGTAATATATATCACTTTTTTAATTCATTCAATCATTCTCCAAAATGATATAATATTTTTAAAACAATACACGATATACACTTGTAAGCGATATCGCCGCGCGCAGTGGGTCCCCAATGAGCAAAGTTTGATAAGTCCGATAAGGGCCACACCTTCCGAGCATCTACTTTCCTATCTCTCGCACAAATTAATATAATTTCGTTTTCAATTCGCTGATAGCGCTTATTAATATCGTTTGTTGATATAACTCAACTTGCAACGCTAAATTTTTAGGTTAGGTTAGTTATTATCTATAAGATTGACTCTTAAAATGGGTCAAAACATCTACTAATATCATAAATGCGAAAATAATATTTCCTGCAGGTCTGTGTATTCTTCACGCCTAAACTAAAAAAGAAAGTTTTTATTCCGAAAAACCCATGGGGACGGGAACTAGGTTGGTAAATGCCCGGGATTGTATATTTTGTATATTTCTCATTAGCTGCATAACTAATTCTAAATAGGATTTAAGTATTATTTCTTGATATAACATAGTCTTATTTTACATTTACAAAAGGTAATAGTGCTTTAATAAAGGTAGGAAATAGTGCATTAATACATGAAAATGTCAAAAGCACGGATAATTAAGCTTGTGTAATTAAATTTCAAAAATCCTCGTAATTGAAAATAAATATGTAATACAATAAATTATGCGAGAAGCGCCTGTATATGCAACAGCAGATAGGATTGAAATATTATTTATTCACGTCTATATTTAGGTCAGAAGATAAGAGAAGAGAGTACGTATTGAAAATTAAGATGTCGCCCACCATACTTTGACTTTTAAACATATTTACAACGTTATTATATTACAATATTTTGTAAGATATAACTTAAAACCAAAGAAACATAAGTAACAATTTTATGACATACAAGAATTTCGCGGCTTAACGAATTATGTGAAAAATAAAAATAATCTGAATAAAAGTGACCTACATATTTTCCATGTATTGATACGCTATCAAGGGTTTTCGCACAGTTGAATAGCAATAGAATCGCGAAGTAATGCCTATCGTTATATAAACACGATAACTGTCTGTTTGTCGCCGATGTGGGCCAGCTGCACCTGTAGCCATTTCTGGGTTAAATTTTATAAATCTCGGTGACGGGCTTATCGCCTTCATTTTATTCGTGACTTATTTAAACATGCAAAGAGGTATATTTGGGGAATACGTCCATATTTCATCGTCCATATTAGCTGAGTCTATATTTAGAACAATAGATTTTAGTCTTCGAATATGGTCGTGTTTTGTAGCATTCCAAGACACGTCCATTAAGCGCTTTTAGGTAGTCATTTATGCTTAAATGCAAATTTTTGTCGAAGGTATACAATACTTATTAAGGTTAGAATATTAATGAATTTTCAAAAAATCTGTCCTTCCATGACAAATGATTCAAGGATAACATCAAAATGAATTTAAAATCATCTACTGGCATACAACCTAGTGAGTATACATTATACCAATAGCTAAAGAATTTCAATGCTCTTTATAGATCATATCCCTTCATTAAACAGTCTCCCAGGTGGGCTCTACCCTCCCGATACATGACAAAGCGCTGTCGCATTCTTGTCTATTTAGAGCAGAACTGTAAAACAAGTTATTATCGCGTTTATTATTCACAAATTGTGCACAAAAAGGCGAGCGCAGTCCGGAAACACGCAGCAATTATCACATAAAGTACAAACTCGTCCTGAGATCGCGAATGAATTTAACATTTTACGCGCCGCAAAAAGTCTCGACGGTCGAACAAGTGGCTACCATTGTTCCATTAAAACATTTAGTTATGGCTTTAATAATGTCCCTTTAATCGATTCACGGCGGTAAAAAGACAACGTCGCTCAATTTTAATAGGAAGATTACACATTAAAATTCTGTCACAGTCGGCTCGGTGGAAGAACTCGTATTTCGTAATAAAATCAATGGATGCGATCCGCTTGACTTTTAATGAGTTTAGTTCATAAACTCCGTATGTTAACACCGGATATCCAATTAAGATTTAACACTATTGTATGATAGAAATTTATCCTCATTAGAAATATATATGCTCCAATACATTTTAGGTTATTTTTAGATAATATTATGTTATTTGAAATAGTAGCAATCATAACTACATTTGTATGTTTACGTTCGTAGCAAATACTTCTCACTGTATTGTTTTCATCGCGTTTAAATCCGGGTGAAAGAGTAGACAGAGGGTGGTATTGAATGAAGGACGCATACAGTTTATCTGCATTTTTATATGTCACCAGGTGGTTCACCTGAAGGTAAGCGATCACCACCGCCCATGAACATTCGCAGAAGTAGTGCCTCTGCGAATGCGCTGGCCGCTTTTAAGTGGTAAGGGAAAAGAATTGACGTCTGGCAAGAAGGAATGGACTGGAACGGGTAAAGAAAAGGAAGCGGGCTTCCGGCTCCCCCACTCACTGTACAAAACCCAACGACATGCCACTATTTCACGCCGATTTTTTGTGAGAGTGTGTTACTTCCCCGGTTCGAGCTGTCCCAATTTGTGCCCAAGTGAGTTCGACTCCCACATTAAAATTGCATCTGGAAAGTTGTATGAAATCAAAACAATAAAATTGTCATCATATACAATGGTGATTTGTGCTTTTTTATCTTGCAGTTCCAAGAAGAACTGAAGATATGAAATGAGTAAGTACATATTTTATTTTATTTACGATAACACATACATTTAGTTACATATTTTCGGATACAAGACCACTTTATGTAAATAGAGTACTTTGCAACAATATTTACAAAATGTATGAAAAACGTCTGCCCCTGTATGATGCTGTGTTTCATTACTAAGTCATACAAAATGCAATTAAGTTACATACCTTAATCGTCTTACATATCTTACACTGTTTTTATCAACATAATTTGTAAATATATTCATTTGATGTCATGTACTTTATGAATAAATAAATAATTGATACATATAAAATTGAACGGTATTTCATTTATCATAGCGATAAAAACAAAGTAACTTGTGTTACATTGTATGTTCGATAAAAATTTACCTGAGTACCTGAATAATTTGATTCAGTTATTTAAACAATTTGAATTTATAAGAGTAGTAATGATTTAGGTTTTCTCCGATTTCCTGAATTCCTGCCTGAATCTTAAACTCTACCCTTTTCCAGGGGTACTGACTGTTATTGGATTATTAAATCTATTCAAATCTAAAAGCTTTATAAAATGACAATGCTCATAATTAGCATTAAGACCTATAACTTTCTTATTAGACCTTATAACTTTCTTTATAACTACTCAGTTACGAAATGCTGGGAATATTAGCTTGTTATGCGTTTTAATACTATTGGCTCTCTCTCATTTGATAGATAGATAAAAATAAAATATTTCGGCAGGCAGATTATGTTCATCAATTATATTAGCACGATTATAACTAAAACTAACTAATTGAAATAATGTAAAGGTAAATGAGGCTTGTTGTTTAATATTTTCAAGTGATTTTAAATTCGTACAAAGATTTCATATTAATTTGCTTTTTGTTATAATATTTAAAGACAAACAATCAATTGAAAGATCGTTTATTACCATATCTTGGTAATGACTAAATCAATCTTGTTGAAATTGGGTATGGTATAGCAGAAAAAAATAAACAAAATATTTCTTATTGAAGCGTGTGAAAGTGTATTTAACTTTTGTCGTATTGAAATAAAATATGTTATACAGTTTAGAAATCTCCTCAAATTTTTTAATCCCACCATATTTAGATATTTATTTTGTTTACCATAATATTCGGATATCTTTTTGTTAGTACACAAACTTAATACTTATATTAACACTTAAAATTGTGCATTTATTATACACAAAGATAAGTGTAACTGACGATTTTTAGGAACTACTAAGCTCGCTACAATTTTCCGACAAACGTGAGTAGGTATAAACCGCTTTTATCGTAAATATTTGTTTACGCGAGTTTATCTATATCTAAATAATGCACATTTGAATACAATTAACACGTTTAATCTGACGAAAATATGTTGTAATCAATATAAAACGAATAAATTTTCCATTTAACGTGACATTATTGCCCTCTCTTATTTATATGAATATAAATTTGTAAGAAATAAACTAATTGAATGTAATAATAGCTGCGTTTATAAAATATGTTATTGAGTAATATAATATTAAAATAGATTATTTACACGAGCACAAGCCAAAATGTGAAATTAATTTAGGTCTAAAATCTAAATCAACAAATTAATCAAACATTGATCCATATGCCTTTACTTTTAATAACCCACATGAGTACGGCTTGGCCCGAATGGTCAGCAAGTCTCTCCACTTACCTGACTCAAGTCCATGGCCGAGGGGTCACAGCAGTCACAGTCACAAACACACAGACATCAAAAGAAAACAGCACATAAGCGCGGATCGGCTCGCACTAACCGACCATCTTAACCGGACCGACTATATCGTAAATACACACGACGATAATCTTTATCAATAACACTTATTACACATTCTAATACATTCCGCGATTTTTTATACAGCTCGTGGTCTTTGGGCGGGCTTCGAGATGACTGCAATGAATTCATTTTGGAATTAGGCATGATATTTTGTGAGTAAACGAAAAACAATTTGAAACGATTTCTTCTTATTTTATTAAAGGGTTTCAATTATGCTGTTAATTTTACATTTAGTTGATTAAAATTATTTATTATATTCTGAGATACAAAATATCGATGATTATTGTTCATACTATAAATAAGATGCAGATTTATTTCGTGTAAGTATACATTTGTATAATTGTATGAATAAAAATATTTTTTTAATTAAATACGCAATACACGTTCTGTCATCTTTCTAAACGGTGAAATAAAACTATCTACGCGCAAACAAATAATTTATTGTTCCAAAAATCACATTTGTAATTATGTGGATTGATAAATGACTTTTTATTCCATTCTAAACTGTGTAGTATCGAAATAAATAGTATTTCTTTACACATGATAAATGATACAGTCATATGCAAATGATTCACAGTGATAAGAATCTCGGCCGTCAGCGGCGGCGCCTGTATCACCGGTGACGGAGTCATGATGCTGTTGTTTTTAATCGTCTTACGTATTTATGACGGCATATTCAGTTTTTGTACATTCTAATTTGATAACATTATTATATTTTTGATATAGCACAAAGTTTTTACGATGTTACGTATATGAGTAGCATATCAGCTCTGCCACGAGGAATTGAAATAGTGTAGGTAATAGTAATTTACTGATTAATAATAAATATACAAAATAGTATTTAACATTTATATAAAATGCAACGTGCGTTAGATATACTAGTGTAATTATTTACCTCTATCATCCTTTCAAATTATTATAATAAATAAATAATTGAGAGTTTAAAATGAAGTTTTACACATACGCCAGACTGCATCTGAAAAACAAAGCAACAACCAATATTGGTTTTATTTTTTATTTATTAAAGAGAGTCAAAATCAAGTCTTAAGAAGATGTTTATACACAAGTATATAGGTGAAGCTAAGAAAAGCGCGTTAAAAATGGGGAAATTACCACATCCTTCAATACGCATTAATTTATTTAATTCATGAAAAACAAAGAACAACTAACACATGTTACACTTATAACAAGACATTAACAATGTTGTATTTATCAATTATAGACTTATAAGAATTTCTCATCTTAAATTAAAGATTAATTAAAATAATGTACTTTATGAGTATTTGGGACTACCAATACTTACTTCTGTTATATTTTTAGTCATTTCATTATACAGTGTGCACCTTAATGAATATAAAACATTTTTGACTCACAATGTACCTATAGATTTCAATGTTCCTTTAAAAACATATAAACCAAGAGTGTTGTCGATGAAAGATAGCGTTTGTTGATTCAGTGATAAGATGATACTGTGAAAGTTATCGATACCAAATAGCTTGAGCACGCCTGTGTATGTGCTAATAAATATTCAATTGGCAAGTGGGTTGGTGGTTAGAGTCTTCGTCATGTCGTTGTAGAGGGCATGGGGTTTGACGCCCAATTCTTTACAATGACAGAGTAAAAGAGTGTTTTACAAATACTGTTTCTTGTGGGCAATCAAATTATTTAGTCCGTGTCCATTTACAGTGGCATTTCAAATTAAATTAATCTGTTTAAATTAGATGTCATGTCCTGATTTGGATGCCGGAATTAAAAATAAAGAAATCAGTTAAAACATATATATGTAATTTAGGAGAGGAACACCATAAAGTTAATTATGTTTAGCACTATAGTTATTTTCTTCGTTTTGATTAAATTCATATTAATTTTTGCAATTAATGCTTCCGTGGAAAATAAGGACAATTATAGTGCAATATTTGCTATTTACTGTAATGAAGAACAAGTAACCAGGGTTTTGATATGTGTAATTAAATTTAAAGTACCTAGTAGTCAAATACATTCGGGCCTTCACCTTCTTTGCGATTAGATTTATAGTAAGCTCCTTGATACAAAAACTGTTACTTATTTATTTAACGGAAACCCAGAAACACATACAACAAAACAATTAAACCTAATTTTCTAAGGACTCAACTTGTTATCAATTAAAAAGTAAAAGCAAAAGTATAAATAAAAGAAACAAAAAATTATTAAATGCAAAAAATAAAAGCTAAACAGGAAAAGGACCCTTAACAGATCACAGGTCTTCTTATGAACTAGGCTTTCAAAGCAATGGCCAAATATTTTGTTTCATTTGTATGTGCTGTTTGAGATAACATGTGTTTGACCAGCAATTACCCTATGACATGTATTATTTAATCCTTAAACATAAATAAATATTCATGTTCAGGGTCGTATTGGTTTAGCTAATGTGGACAAGCAAATAGCACCGTGCGTCAGTGAGTCGAGTGGAGCTATTGTCCGCTGACCGATAGCGGCGGGTAATCCTCATTTATGTATGTTTATGCGATTTATCATATTAGTTTTTCACCGACCGCGTCAAACGGGGTATTGGTTTTACGTGTTACTGTGAATCGCTGTGGATTTAGATGGCAAAAGGGCAACGCATTTGCTAACGGCCTTAGTATCGAACTTAGTCATGGGCGGGCGGCACTAGATCAACCGGGCATATTCTCATAAAAAATATGTGTAATTGGCGTCAAATTTACACTATGTTATTTCTGTTGGAACCTATATAGTCGGGTTTCAAAATGAAGTATTTGAAAGGATTCATAGCAATTTAATTTTTTGTTGGCAACTTTAATGTGCCACAAGATAATTAAGTTTTAATCAAATTCTTTTGTTTCGGGTGATATATTTTTTTTAGTTGATCATTTAAACACGTAATTACATTAAAATCTTTACGTTACACAAAATAATTTAATGTTATTTGAACTGCAAGTATCTTGATAGTGTGAATGTTGAATATTAAATCATACTAATATTTCATTCATGGCTGGAACGGAGGTTTTTGTATTTCCAAATCTGATATATAGAAAGATCACTTAAAAACTAAAATGTTACCTTTGTTTGGGACATTGTTATTTTCAACATACTTAAAAAAAGGAAGACATTTAAAATTCGTTAGTATTTTATACGTTTGTTATCTAATTTCTTTTTTTAATGACAGTTTCTAAGCCATGTCTAACGGTTTCAGTTTTCTTAAGGTTATTTGAAATGGAAATATTACTGTATTGCTAGCTAACATTTAGTTAAAGTAGGGTAAGAAATTGCATGGAAGTGCAAGCGGAAATTAATAAAAAACGTAATGTTAGTAAAGTATTTATTCTTTTTACCTAATTCTTACACATCATGTAAAATAAGTTAATATATGTAATATAGGCTTGGAGACATTCAAGTCTTCTCCACGAAAGCAACATGTAACAAAAGAAATAATTATTAATATTGATTTTTAATATATGAGTTCTAAAGCTAGTAGGTTCAATACTGCAAACTCAGTTATATCATCTTCATTAATCATTTTACAAACTAACTTAAGTAGAAACGAATAATTAAAGATTGGGTTTAGATTGCTGTCTCTTTTCACATCTACGATATTTATTTATCCAACGCGAAGTCGCCCTGTCTTTGTATTTTCAGAGATAGCTATATTACCTGAAAGTGACTTTATCATCATCATATCAATTTGCTTCTCTTGGCTTAATTCTTCATAAAGAAACCACGACGACGACAAAGAGAAACTCTGTTCAGGCCCTTTTTATAGCATTATCGGAGTGTATCTGAAAATAATTAGAAACAATCATGAGTTAAATATAATTTAGATTATATAAACGTCGAAACATTCAGTACAATGTTTAAATAAAGCATTATTTTCATGATGATTCAGGCGAGCTGGTTGTCAACCGCTTCCCTATCATACATAAAAAAATATATGTTATTGTAGATGCAAACTGATTCCATCAATCTTAATATAAAACCGATTTTAAAAGTAAATATATTATGTGAAGACATTGAGAAATTATTTATTACCTACTTCATTTTAAATCATCGAGAAAATAAATTTACATTTGCAATTAACGGAAGATGTCAGGGTGAAAACATAGTGTTATATAATAATGATAATAATCAATAATATAATCGATTAAGCGAATTCAAGCGAACAATTAGTTACCTACCGTGTAATTATATTCATTATTTATAATGAAGTCAATTATTTGTAAATTGTAACCCGGCAAATGAGAGTGTAATGAGTTTAATTATATGATTCATTAAGTTATTCGTTTTTATTTTAATTATAATAATAATTGTCTTTATCTTGTGTAATACGATAAAACCAAAGGTTTCCGGGCCCTACCTTATCACATTTTTGTGAAAAATATATTTTTAAATATTTTTTTCAGAAAAATTTCTTGCGCGAGTCAAACACTCTTTGGCTTTATTGTTATAAACAACATCCTATTTAATTCTTAAACATAACATGACACTTGAAAACTCATGTGTAAAACATGAATTCAATGATAATTATCCACCATATAGCATCGATAGGGAGCGGCCTTTTCATTGTTATTTCAATTTTCCAGCATTATTATATGAGGACAACGTTGTCAATAAAAATATTTAAATCAATCATTAACTGCTATTAATATTTTCCTCATTAAAACCTTACTCGTAAAATTCTTGTTTCCTTCCTCAGTGTGTTTCTTAGAATAAATTGTTGACATCGATCAGCATTGCTACTTAATCTTCTGTTTGTTCGTATTGTTATGTAAATATAATAACAATACAGATAGAATAATATAACTGGGCGAGCATATCAGTGCTTAAGTATCAGCTATTTAATTAAATCTACGATAGAAGCCAGACGGCAAAATTAAAATTCACTTTATAACACGTTTTAACCGTTACGGTATGACATGGCAAATTTTAAACAAATAAGCAAACATTTTTAAAGGTACAAGAAATTATGTATTTATATTTAAATTTAAATATTTTTTGGAATAGCATTAAATGCATTTTCTTATCTTTTTTTACCACGCCTTTTCATAAAACTGCCTAAAGCTGACAAGATCATATGAAAATGAATTGGCCATATAATATTCACCACGAAAAATTATATATATTTCATGTCACAGTCCTTTCGGTGATTGTTAGAGAGCGCAGCAAAAGCTGCTTATTGCTGAGATATTTCTCAACTGGGTGTGATATGTTCTCATATTAAAACTCAATCGTTTATGTATTCAATTAGACTTCTTATAGAAACGGTTTTAATACGGTTCGGAACATAGTTTCTACAGAGAAGAGCCGATAAGAAACTCCGTAGCTCTTTTATAATCATGTCATTTTGACATTTTCGTTTACATACATACATTTAATAGCAGTTTCCCGCGTGTTCCAGCATACTTTACATAAAACCATTCATATCTCCCTCGTACTCGCCGAATTCATGCAAAAATGTAAGTTTTATAGTTTTATTCGAATGTAAGTTAGTGCAGTTGCATGCCACAGCGGGACGGACCGCGATGACAAATTTATCCCGCCAACAATAAAATGCGCTCGTAAAAATATTACAACCCCCGACCCCCCCGATCCCCACAACCCCGCCGACCCCGCGAGCCCCTCCGACCCCCGCCCCTCGGGAGCCGCGAGAAATAACACACTTTGTCTTAAGGAAAATCGCGTTCAATCGCGTTACATGCGTGCACGAATTTCGTGTGGATGTGATGTTCCTTAGAAGATTATATTTTAATGTCAAAAACAATCTCCGAACTCTGTACCGATCCATGTGATTACTGTTTAAGTAGACTGTATGAACTATATTATTGTAGCATATGAGGCTTCCTAATTATAAGATATAATACTCTATGGCAAAATTATCTATGTCCCCATCAAGAAACGTATTATTTCTTTAACATGCATTGAACTATGTAACGTATGAGTCGGTGCATTATATCATTTATATTTATTCCAATATACAATGCACTCGTGATTAAACCATGCCCAATGCTCACACACATGTGTCAGTCAACAAATCATCAACATCACAAATCATCGAAACATTTTATTGATAAGCCCACCGCGAATCAAACTCAGAACTCTCGCTAACCACTGTACCAATGCCATGATACTACAGTGTGGAGAAAGGAAGGTGGAATATCTCCACAGAAAAAGGGAGAATCCTTGACCAGTCTGTACTTGGCCGGTAAGGCCCCAATTGAATTATATTTTTGCTTACGATTCAGAAGCATGTCGCTACAACAGTATGGTTTTAATATTCAGTAGTATATTATACCCTATCCACCTACACATATCTCTTGGCGCCAAAATTTCGGCGGCCTTAACTATAGCGAGCGGTATCCAATCGCGGCGGCCGCGGTAAGTCCTCATTTAGCGAGACTGCGCTGATATGACATCCGAACGATACAGCGAGATTGCGTATTCCGAAGTGTAATGTTGAAGTAAACCCCAACATCGATATAGTATTCGTCCAGTATACGCAACAGGATTTAAGACTAAATCGATCATATTTGCTTTGGGAATGATATAACTTGATGATTTGCCACTTGTATGATTTCATTGATTTTTAAGTTTTCGTATTGAATGTGGGTCCTTACGAAATAAAATGTTGAAGAATATGCGTGTAAACTGCGCAAATTCAGAACAATCTATAAGTAGACCCTCTGTGGTTATAGAAGGGCTTTGGTAAACTACAAACTTACAGAAGATACCCCTAACTTCATTTATAAGATACTTTCCAGTTATTCTGAATACAGGTTTATATAGTGTATAAATTAATATTCTTATTTTAAACTAGCTTTTACCCGCGGCTTCGTGTGCAATGAATTCGGAATAGTTGTAATAAAGTAGAACTAATAGATGTTAATATTTAAATGTGTGTGTGATTGCGTAATATAGTATATAATATAGCATAATAGATAAATTATACTTAAGGGACTTTGTCTAAAATGGAAGAAGCTCGCTGCTACATAAATGTGTGCAAGACAAGTTTCTGACATATCGCTTTCATCTCTAATAATAATAATCATCATAAGTAACATGTTTATGCATTATACTACTAAGCTGCCCAAGTAGAGTTATGAATAAAGGAGGAGAAGACAAGGATACTTCCTTTACTAGCTTTCCGAATCTATTCTTATATTCCCATGTTCAGTCATTATATTCCTGTCGTCAATATTTCATTATCCTCGTTCTCATATAAGTTGGTATTGCATTTACAAATATGTAAATTTTCATCATCATCTCTGCAAATTTTCATGGGCGGTTATCTATACTGTCTCGGCTGACATAAATAAAAGAATAACTAGTTGGAGTCAACGGGTAAGAACCCTTCTACAATTTAGTAAAGTACAAAAGTATCTGATAGATCAGATATTTTGCATGAAACAGAAATAAACACATTAATTATATATTTATACTGTTATATTAGAAAGAGTAGATTATTATTGGAGTTACTTAAAACTTACATCACTTGAAATTTAAAATATACAAGTAATAAGACTCAGTTCAATATACTTTACCTGACCATATCTGTAGTTTGAATATATTTTGTTGTTAGCCAAGCAATCATCGACCTGTAGGTAGTAAAATTCGGCATTTCTTTTCTTACGTTTATTATTTCCCGCTGTCATTGCGTTTTTTTTCGAGCTCTGCTTCTGGAAAAATGAAAGAAAATATTCCAGGTTATTTTAACTTTTACCGAAATTAATTTTATTTTTATGAGAATTAATGGTATATATTTGTAGCAGTGAATCCAACATCTTATGCAAAACCAACCAACGTTAATACAAAGGGATTAAATCTCAAATGTATATAAATTTAATTAGGATGTGCCTGCTGTAGGGAGTTCTCTACACTAAAGTTATTATTAACGTACCTTGAATCTTTCTATAACTGAATGCTTGTAATTATAATTTGTACAATTAACAGACGAGCAACTCTCGTCACTCGATTTGAGAAGGATTTTTTTTTCTCATTATCTTTATATTTGTATTAATTTTTCTCATAAGCTACTAGCTATATTTATATTTATAGATATTATATTTTAATATCAAACACAATTACAATTTAATGCGTTCATAATATGTGTACGTAGAGGCATAAAGCCAATAAATAAATGTAACTTTTAAGAAAAATATGACATAAATGTACATCCTGGGGCGGCCGGGCCCGACCCTCCCGTCCAAAACAATAAATACAAATAACGCTGATCATGCAAACCTTAAACTTTGCCCCACGACACTGGAATGGGGACTTTTATAATCTACGCACTAATCATAATAATCAGCTATTGAAAGGAAAAAAAAATGAAAATAATTGTCGTCAGACTTATGTATCATTTTATACGTATGTAGACTTTTAAAACTCTTCTTACTATCGACTTGCTGATTCTTTATATGATTACTAGCTGCACGCGCCGGCTCCGCCCGAGTAGTCATTTATCGTAATTGAAAAAAATAAGCTATCCTATCTTTTAAGATGTGTCAAACTGCACATGCACATGCGTGAAAATTTGATTAAATTCGGTTGAGTAGCTAAGGAATCCATCACGGATAAACAACGTGACAGGTAATTTATATATATCAAGATAATATATCTGTATGATGGTATGGTGATCCCGCATTCATCTCAATGCAAATAAATATTGGAAAGCAAAACGTATAGGCTTCGGTTTTTGTGCAAGTAGGCAGTAGTAGTAGGTAGCTTTTCCAATTTTAGGTTAGGTGCTGCCTATGTGTCTCTTTTACAGTACATTTGAATGGTCAAGGCCTAAATTTTATTGTAGCTTACTATTCATAGTGTGTTGGCAATGAATACCGCGCGGGGATGCCCGCCCTTTACGACCCATATTTATAGCCGCTCGCCTCACACCGTTTTTTACGATATACATAAAATGCCACCGTCAAAGATTTACGCGAAATATATTCTGACTAATGCTGATTGTAGACACTCCTCCCTCCATCCTCACACCCCTCCCGCATTAATGTTATTGAAGGAACCTCACCTTATGTAGATCTAATGGCGCTCAATGATTCATTTTTACAGCCTACGCTAACTTTTAGCGTACGATCGAGAAGTGACGTAAGAGAGGCAGCAACGTTGTCAGATATGTCCATCAAAAGCGAGCGATCAATTTATTGATAACGTCATCGGGCAGCGCGAGCCGGCCGCCGGCAAATTCAATTTGGTGGACAATATCTGCGGAGCCGTGCTGCGGCAAATGGAAAGCAAACTGCGACCCGAATAAATATTCGCTTAAGCAACAATCGCGTAACTCACACAATTACGTCGAAATGGAAAACGTTAGATAAATAAAATCGGAAGCGCCCGAGGGAGCTGGGAGGGCTGAGGCTCGGCGAAAACGCGAACGCAAACAGGAGAGCGGAGCTCTCCGGGCCGAGTCCATTCCGTTTATTGACAGGCGACCGGCGAGGGGATTCAAATCCCCGCCCGTCGCGATTTACAATAAATTTCAAGCGGAGAATATGTTTGCAATATGTCGAGGGAGATCGCTTTGGCCTTTACCCCGCTCGGGGCGGCTGAGGACCAATTTTAAACACTTGCTGCGGAATGTAGTGAGATGTTTACAGCGAGCGAGGGAGCGGCGACCCGCGGCGCGCCTCGCGGGATGCAGACATTGTGCTTATATTAGATTTAGCTCGGGCCACTTTGGGTTGATACACCTCGGACAAATATCATGCTGGCCCTAACGTTTCACTTTACGAGTTGGAATGTTGTGTAACGATTTGCAGTTACATTATAGTTCCTTCATTTACACTAAGCTGTAGATAAAAGTAGTCGAATGTGTAACTAACAAACTATGCTACGTAACATACTCAATATTGAGGTTTAACTAAAATCTAAAAAACAAAATTTCACAACAGTTTATTATAGCAATTAGTTACCCATAAATAACCCATAAATTTATTCTTGGGTTATCCAATTACTTCTATTTCCTCATCATCTACACATTTGTTGTATTTTAAATTAAAAATGTTTGCTTTCAACTCTATTGCTATGATTAATAATTAAAAACGTAATCAATAAAATGCTACCGATAACGTATCAATGCAAAAGCAACTGCAAATGAATACGAACGCAACGCTAAACAAATACTCAGGATATAAAAGTCGCAGATATTGCTCTGCTCATTACGCTCGGGCGAGATTCCGCTCCTTATTTATGAAATAAAAATGAAAACATTTCTGCGGAGCGCTGACGAATGGCCAGACCTCCCCCTCCACCCTCCCCCCTACCATCGGCCCTCCCGCCCTCCCGGGGGGGACCGCGACATTATATAATTCACCCACCTTCGAGTGTAGGCGTAGAGGGACTTTAACGACATTTTAAAGTATAATTATAATAGTTTCAATAAATCATATTTGCTTATTTAATTTTCCGGAAAATCAGTGACTTTGGAATTGAATACATCGATATAAACAATACGAGACATTTTTAAGAAGTGCAGCTACACGTGGGTTTCGTAGCATACTTCGTAGGCAAATTAGGAGAGCGCTACGAATCACAAAAAAATCATGTCAATTGTCACTTTAACTACGGTACTGTAGATTTTAAGCGATCGATGATTTTCAAACTTGTTTGTAAATAAAATTCCAACTTTTTAATTGGATGGAGTAATTGCAACATCGGACACCGATAATTACTTTAAAAGTCTTTGTTGTACAAAAGCACTAATTTTCAAGTAATAATTCGTTATAAAATCATTATACATCATTACAATTTGCTGGCGACTTTGTCTCATTTGTACACTGAATAAATGTTTATAGTGAAAAGCAAATTTTCATGTATCTATCGTCAACAACAGCAAGCATTCTTCATATCCTAGATCGGTCAATGAGCGAGAAATTTGCTTTCTAATATAACTAGTTGCGATCTTTTACTTAACAAATAAACAGTCTCATTCCCATACTTTTGTATATCTATCTATCACCTGGAGGGACATTGGAATTCATTGGAGTGCAAGAAAATTCAAAGCATTTCGCTTTAGAGCTGTTTACATGAATAAAGGAATCGAAGTCATCTGGAGCCAGGTATTTATCTAACTACCAAAATAGACTTCATGTAATGTGCGACTGTAGTGGTGTTTAATTTGCGACGGGTGGGGGGGCCGCGGGTGGGAGGAGACGGGGGGGGAGTGCTCACTGCAAAGATTTTTCAATTACCAACTTTGTGCCCGAGCTCCAATCTTAGAGCATAGAGCAATGAATGAAAGTAGAGCTTGTAATTTGTTTTAATTGTTACGATTAATTTAATTACCATTGCTTTTAAAATATGATTTCTTAAAACATTTTCAGTTGTGTTAATAAGCGTCATATTATATCGTGTGGTTTACAGTAAAACTAAGATAACATATCTTAGTTAGACATTAGTTTATATTATAAAGTCCATTTTATACGAATGAATATAACCTACACCAGACCATTAATTTTACTTACTTCTACACACATAGTTCCTACATGCGTTTGAATAATTTCAGAAAAATGACATTGAATCAAGTCAATATAAGTAACACAAATTCTGTATAACACATTGAATTTATTTTAACTATTACATACAAAGTGAAGCTAATCCTAATCCACGAACATCAGTTAATATGTGTTCATAATCTCTGAATTATCTAATACATGCATTTTAAAACACTCCGAACAAACCTGCTCTGTGCCTCGTGGAATTCTTAATATCAGTGCGCGCTAACTAGGCCCGTATAATATTGCCAGGCGGAATGCACCCCCGCGCCCCTCGCAACCCCCCGCCCGCCCCACGTAACCCCGCGCCCCCGCGCCCCCGCGCCCCGCAACCCCCCGCGCCCTCGACATCCTCGAAACTGTTACTCTTGAGACAATAGCATGTGAATACTTCGCATTATTAGCTGGTGGATGCGATGCGAGTGAAATTAATTTACATCGTGGCTGAGGGAACGACGAGCTCTTCGAAGGATTAGCCTTCAAATCACAGAGTTGCTTGTATAAGTTGTGGGATATTGAAAAGGGCCAAAACAATCTGCTTCTGGATTCGTAGCAATTTTTTATTAAACACGTATAATTGTGGGCATTTTTGGAGGAAAATTCATAAAAAAAATTAGTAACATTTGAAGCAGGAAATCAAAATAGATTCTAATCAGTACGTAATTCCTTAAAGCGTATCGTTCACATAATCTTCAAATAATATAAATAAAAGAATTTTCTTCGAATAATATTAAAAAAATCGTCGAAACTTGACCATCTTCATCTATATCGATTCTCCTACGAGAAATGTCTGAGGTAACAAACCCAAAAAACAATACAGTCAAATCGAGAACCTCCTTTTTTGAAGTCGGTTCAACAAATGACATCATACCGTCCTCAAATGATACTAGGAACGTAACTCCATCTCCCATAGCTAACACAAGTCTCGTTCATCAACAAACTCAGATATTAAAGTCATAACACTTCACGGTTTAAATTTTAATAGAGTCATTAATGAGCCATAAACCGGGATGCGACGACTTTACGTGTAATAACTTCACGCCGGCATCCATTTTAAATTTATTTTATACGTAGCGCAGCTTTGTTTTCCCTTTTGCAAGATATCATTATAGTATTTAAATTTACATATAAAAATTAAAATCTGTTTATATAACATACATGCGTCGATATGTTAAATGTACAAGTAATCTAGATATTAAATAGGTATCGTATAACATACGAAAATTATTAAGAATTATCTCAAATAAACTTAAGCACATAGATTGGAAATGCAAACACACGTAGCTAGAGATATGCCGCTTTAACAACAGTTAATAAAAAAGGATGGCACGATCATGATTTGATTTTTCTGTGTTTTTCAGCTTATATGTAGCTTATATGTACCCTTAGTATCGCGTATCTGACATGCATTCATTATTTAAATACATTTTAACGGACATATAATTGATATAATTTGTCATTAAAAATGTGTGTGTGTGTGTGTGTGTGTTAATATGTTTTATTGGTATATAAAATCATTCGCATATTCATATATGTCAAACAATTTAGAAAATAATCTCCAAAGACTCATCGAACAGATGCAGAGTCCACAGCACACAGTACCTAACAGCGTAGGCAAAACAAACAGGGTGATTAGTGAGGGCTGGGGGAGGGTCATTATGCATGCGACGATCGATACCTCCCGGGCCCTCCGACGCGCGCCGAATACATTACTGATATTTGCATAAGTTGATGAGATGGCCGGCCACCGGGATTGACGCTCATCTAATGTTTTTACTTGTTAATGCTTCAAGATATATATATTATATGTAAATACAAGTGCAATAACTGCAAGGTAAAGACAATACTGTTTTATGTTAGCGAGCATTATTTCAATGTGTAAATTGTACATGTTATTTCATTTAATATTCATAATCTTTGAAGAAAATATTTAATCAAAAATAAAAATGTTATCTAAATAAGTTTTTATACAAAGAAAGTAATAAATATATATGTCATATTATATATACTTAGTCTGGCCATAAATACTGTTACACTTAATTATAAAAAAATATTACATTTGAATTTCGAATCT
>NC_052120.1:10538633-10547136 GCF_012273895.1 Zerene cesonia | reverse complement strand
TAATAAATGTTATTTGCAGTTAACAATTTTCTTTTTTCTTTATTACAATATTTATGGCAAGACTAGGTATAATAAATTAGTCGAAACGCAATTCTTAACTACCCCATTTGTGATGAGATATCCTACTGCACTACGAAATCCATTAAAATCACGTAAATCTTATCAAAAAAGCACAAATATTAACATTCAATACTCATAAGAGGGTCTACGACGTACGACCTCTCCCCCGCAACCCCCCTTCCCCCTAACGACCCTCCGCCGTAATTAAGCCTCGTGCGACACTTCACTCCGTGATATCGTAGGTCCGGTCCGACGTAAAATGTTTCATAGTGCTGAGAGCTTAATGCAGATTTGATATTTAGTATATTTATTTATAATTGACTTCATTATACATATTTATTTTTATGATGATGGACTCGGACTAACTTGAATAATAGTATATAAAATATGCTCTACTTGTTTCAATTTAATAGTATTTCTATACAATAAGGCGATAATCCTACTAATATTATAAATGCGTAAGATTGTAAGGATGTGTGTGTGTGTTTGTTGCTCTTTCACACAAGAACTACTGAACCGATTGCAATGAAATTTGGTTCCATTTGTCCGTAGACAGCCGAACAAATGGAATAACATATAGGCAACTTTTTGTTCCCATATTTCTAAGGGATACGGACTGACACAGGTGAAACCGCGGGTCGTAGCTAGTTTATAATAATTTCTATATCGCGTGTGCGCTACGCGCTGAGTTGTGCTCAATATATTACTCAAATCACGATGCATTATGCAAGCTTTTGTTACGAAGCTGCGCTCAGCAAATAAATGCATTTAAACACAAGACGGATATAGATCATTTACCTACCCACCTTGTTGTCGACACCTACATCTGATTCACAACCTTTATTTTTCTATTCTACTACACTAATTTAGTTTACTACGTAGGTATACTAATCTGAGCTATAGTAAATTCTTTGTTAAACGACAAGCAGTAGGAATCATAAGCCCAATATTAAAACAAATTTTAATGAGGTACATTTTCTACCAATTCTAAAAGCTTTACACAAAATTTACCAATACATATTTAACTTATAAACGCTCCAGATAGCAATAGTAAGCCCCGGCGCGGAAGACGCGGGAGGGGGGAGGGCGGGGAGGGGAGGGGAGCAATTAGCGGGCGGATTACCCGGCGAAATTAACTTTAACCGGGCCTCGCGTATTTCACGAGACAATCCCGCACCATTTCAATTAATAGCAGGTATTTCGTACAATGCTGAAATATTTCACAGTTACGTTCTAACGTACAGGTTTATTGCATTCCCGATTGCAGGCCGAGGGGAAAAGCTTTGGCGAAACACTATTTGTTTCTTTTATAATTTAAGTGTAAAATAAAATATATAAGAAAGGAATTATCACGCATTCAATTTGTCCCTAAAGAATTGCAACGCTTGAATTACGTTAACAAACTCAAACCAAAAGTGTTTTTAGAATTTCATTCATATCTTGCGCATAATATATGATACTATAATTTACTATTTTGAACAAAAAAGGAAACAAACAAAATGAAGTCAATACAAAGTCGGTGCTTTTTTTTTAACCATAAAACAAACTGTTTATTTTTAATTCGTTTAAAAGTTTGTTAAAATAAAAATAAATTAGATATTGTTGTTATAGTAGATAGTTGTTGATAATAGGTAATGGAATAGTTATGTCTTATACAATGGTATGCAATTAGTAAAATATGTCCGAAACCTTATTTAATTATCTTTTTTGTATAAGTATCATTTCTTAATACATTTTCGCGGGTTGCAATCAAAAGATATAAGCCAAAAAAGTTAAGATTAACAGGGAAACACACACCGCATGGAGGCAATCGCTACATTAGTCGTAGCCATTCTAAAGAAGATTTCTCTACAAGTTAAGGTTTTTCTCATCCCCATTGAAGGGTCGCATTACATCCCGCTCAACGCTTCGTATCATAGTTTATCGATGTTTCTTTGTTTCAACTTTCGTTTAAATTATGAAGAACGTCGCTTAAAAGGCAATCGCGGTCTTCATTCGCATCGCCATTATTCAGGAGCGGGCTAAATTGCATAGAGACAAGACAATAGCTACAACATCTCGCGTATCATAAAGGGGTTTCGCGAATACAATCAGCTCGCGACTCGACACTATGAACCTTGTTACTAGGCAACAAGGTCGCATGTCCCGTAATTTTGGCAGTCGCCGAGTGGGACGAGGGAGAGAACCCTAGTGCAACCCGTCGCCATGGCAACCGCCCCCGCCTAATCAATTGCAGAAATATGTACGAACCATTACCAGTACAACTCGATCCCTATCAACCCCCGCAACTCTTAAATTCGAGACGCGATCGGGGAAACAGAATGGATAAGGAGGGATCTAGTTATTTTGGTCGGTTGGAAGCCCAACGACATTACACACACGTTGAAAGCGAAGAAAAGATGTACGATACAGTCGAGTTTAGTTTACAGGTTTTTAAATGTTATTACTTTAATAGCGTTTGACGGAGGTTGTGTTCACTTGAAGACCGTGTCCGTTGGTGTCGTAGAATTTATTGTTTGATACACACGTTCACATGAAGCTATAATGTAGCTGCTTTTGTATTAGCTAAAGTAGAATTTGTCATATTATCTGCCTATTAAGAAAATGCAAATCTAAACTATGGAAGTCTTAGACATTTAACATACTGCAAAAGATTATAATGATCCTGTTAAAACAATATTTTACAAATCAATAAAGACATGTTACCTATTAATCAACTGGCGTTAAAAGTATCTGTCTTCTCTCATCTTCTATATCTCCTCGTAGTAAATTTTACTTTTTATAGCTATGCTTTTGTTGCGTTTGTTCCTCTTATTATCAGCCTCCATCCTGAAATGATTAAATTGTTTTTGAAATTAAACTGTATTTAAAATTGTAGCTGTTAATATTTCGAGATGGAATTTAATTTTGTAACGTTCTGAAAATACTTTAATCGAGATAGATTTGCACATTGGATTAAAAGTAACTTGATGGTGGTGGAATTACATACCATACTTTTGCTATTATTTTTGGTTTACTTATGGTCACAAAAATGACTTTCAGTTGTAAAAGACATTAAGGCTTAAATTTAATTTTTAGTTTTATAGCATTGAAATGCTTTATAAATGAGAAATTTTGAAAGAATAGAAAGACATTAAGGCTTGTACCAAAGAGATGGTTATTTAAAACATATTATATATCTCATCAAAGAAAATGTCAAATCAATATAGGACGAAATGATCACAAAATGTAAAACTAAACACCCTTAGGTACATTTAAAATCAAACGAACATTACGATTATAGAAAGAAATCTATTTGTATACTTGTACAGATTGCAACCACATACCGAGACTTGTAATATCATACAATGTAGATGAGAATTTAAGATAATTCTAGACCTGTTGGTTTTAGCACCTATTTTGAAAAATGACGATTACTGGACGTAGAACTACAAGCACCAATGTTAACAGGATTTCTTTCTATTTAGATGGAAACGAAGGCTGTTTGATGATTCAGCCTTTAACATAATTAGGACCCTTTTCAAAGGGAAGTAAAAATAGGTTCTGATGAATAATTCCTACTGATCACCAGTTTATCCAAACCAAAGTGTTAAGAAAACGCCAAGGCCACACAATTTCCTTACTCCTTACCTGTATCCTCATTCCTCTTTACCTTTATATTTGATTCATATTGAAAAAATAAGCATTAAGATATTATAATAGAAATAGAAACCGGGCCTCGGCTGTGTCCAATAATAGTGTTGGATTCAAATAATCCCCTCATTAATATATTCCTTCGGCGTTAGGGGAAACTGCTCCTCTTATCTCCAACTTCGAGTAATTAATTATTATCAATGCGTCCAATATCGGCGCAGCACCTGCCGCTGAAGCCTTACATAACCATTGTTTATTACCCTATTAATCGTATATGTAATCACGAGCCAATGTCCCGTAAAACCAATTATAACCGCCATTATATTTCCCTAACTCTAACGCATTCACATCGAGTCCCCTTCAAACTCAAAACACTCCATTACGCGATTTAAAAATATTCAAAATCTACGGTCTAAACAAGCGTGTCTATTGCATCAGGACCCTCGGAATAAATTCCATCGAAGCGCAATAATAATAAAAAAATGTTGAGAGCTTGTCGCGTGCAAAAGACGTGCGGTCACGCGGCCCTCCGCCCCCGCCCCGCCGGCGCGCCCGCCCGACCCTCTGCCTCCCTCGGAATATAATATGCATTATGCGAAATCCGTAACTCTTATGTTGGGTTCCAGAATACCTTAACAGCTCCTCTCACGATTCTCAGCCTTAGACTCACAGCGATAACGTCGAAATTGAGTCCGGTCGAATCTAAAGTAGGACATTTAAGAAATGTGATGTAGGGCGGGAGAAGCCTGCACTCTCAAGATAACGCCGGGTATTAATCATAGTATTATCGGCATAGTCTTTGTTATGACACCACGTTATTGCAGTTTTTTTATCTCCCCTCCAGCCACGGCTCGGAGAGTGAATTTTCCGGGACAGATGTTGAAGTAATCCGCGATAGTGACGGACCAATAAAACGATCACTGTTATTATCACACGCGACCCTGGGGTCAGAGGAGTGCCGCAGTCATTCTCGTAAATGCAAAATACGTATCTCAGTGTGCCCTATACTTCTTAAGATGCTCTTGGATTTATAGAGCTGTTCGTTTACTGTCATGTCATGACAATTTGGAAACAAATTTGTTATTATAATTGAAAATCTCGAACGATTTCTAAATATATATGCCTACTGATGATGGAAAATATTAGCTTTTTTCCTTAGTTTTATATCAGAGCATTGTGGCTACGCTAAACTGCTACAATTTTCTTGCTACGTTCATCTCATACACAAAGGTATGAATAAACGGTAGAAAAAATATAAAATATTTCATGTGAGTCAATCATGAAGTCACTTTTAACTATGAAACGGTTGGTTTGATATATTCTGTCAAAGGAACATGACTGGCAGAAGTGAGGCCTGCGTCTCCGAGGGTCGGAGCTAAGATGATGGATGGTCCAGCAGCCTCCTGAGATCGCTTATTGTAAAATACTTGCGTGTTTACATGCAGGCGGCTCTGTGTTGGATTAAAAAGCGTATAAAGTTAATAGCTTTGTGGGCAGCGATTTTGGATATATTTTTTTATTATTTAAGGTTTCTAGACCAGCACTGTTACAATTTACATTACACATAACAATAAGAGTATTATTTTTACAAACCTCTCTAACATATTTGTTGCCATGTCATACCAAATCTCCTTCATCGATTGAGGTTATTTAAATAATGCCAATAATGTTTAGACTACTGTTTTACCCAAAAACTAAGTTAAGAAAGCCACACATAACAGAACCTAAGACACCAGAGTTCCAATATGATTTCATAAAAAAAACTTCCCGATCGCTAGCACCAGCACATTTTCCAATCTTTCATTTTTTGCTACACTTAGCGACGTCATTAAAAGCACACATATCACAATGTTTGTGTGTGTGGGTGAGAATCATTTTTCACGTATCATGAAGCGGAGGGTAGTGGATTAAAATACATTTCGCTCGGAGTGATAGATGACCTCCCAGAGGAAGGGTTGCGTCCGCCGCCCGCCGCCTCCGCGCCCCCCGCCGCGCCCGCCCAACGAACCCATGTAGATCGTTGATTCATGAAGGAATTTATTGTGATGGCATTTTAAGCGAATGTACTTTGAATTGTTTAGTAAAATGTGAAATTGTTTAATAATTCAAATGTCGGAAAGGTGTCGCTTAGGCAACTTGTGGAGATATACAGCATCGTAATGTAAAATCAATGTGGGCGTTATAGCAATTTACTCAATTATTTAAAACTTATTATTTTTATGTAGTATTAAGTATTAAATCTTTTTTTATATTGAAAGTGAAAAATTGTGTGATTTATCGATATTACATGTTGCTTTTATTTTGCGTTGTAAAATTAAACATTTTTATTTTCGTTAATAAATAGGCGCCTATTTATATGATAAGTGTCGTTGAATATTCGCTTTTTTCCCAATAGTAAAAGCATAACAAATTGAAGTTACATCAACAAAACTAATGGCAATAAAACGGAGAAATAACTAAGCAAATATCTTATGTTCTGTGTTTTTTGTGTAAATGAAAATTGATCGGAAAATATTTGTGTGCTAAGTAATTGTAAACAGGGATAAAACATGGGCTTGGCGTATTGCAGACATATTGCTTTAACTTATATGATACTACCCATATAAGGGGATAAACATTTTCAACCGACTTCTAAAAACGGAGGAGATTATCAATTCGTTTGTATTTTTATTTGTTTGTTACATCAAACTTGTAGAAGAATCATAAAAACGCGGTACACCCAGAAAGGGCGTAACGTTTTTTATGATTTTTTTTTTTTATTTTAAAGCCAATTTCTGACAATTTGAAGGCAATTAACTTTTTGCTTAAAATGATGATTGTTTATAAAATCTAAAAGATAGCTAAATGCAAAAAGTAAATTTTTTAGAATAATTCAATTTTACCTAATTAAAGTTCTTTATGTAATAATAATCATTTGTTTGCAGTTCTTAACTTATAATATGTTTATTTATAACTTGATGCTATATTTAGGAATATAATAATGGATATAATTTTATTATTATTTATTTCGTTATATGGATATAATATGAATCAAACTCGAAAAATGTAACGATTGACGATTGGGAAGAAAGAATAGATTGCAAAGGGTGAGGGAAAGGAAACAGGCCTCCTCGCCCTAAAAAATTAAACCAATAATTCCTACTTGAAAAGCATTAAAGTCTATTGAAACCAAACAAACCACTACTGTTTCATCAGGTAGGCTACAAATGCGTGAAACATGACGCAATGTACCAAGGAGCGTGGCATCCCCCGCAACTGGCAACTGGCAAGCATACATCACGGAGGGTGTGCGCAATGGCTTCATCCATTTCCGGGCCCCGCTTGCCGCGCGAAATATTTATTGTTGCGAACTTATTTATATCTTTACATGTTTACAATAATATTCACTTGGAGTTTGATGGGTTTGTTTTGGAGTTATTCATATATTTATTGTAATCATAACTACTAAATTACTCACTTATGTAACTACTTCAAGTACTAAAGCTAACCTAAGCTAAGTGTTTGATTTAGTAAACGAATTTGAATTGATATTTTTTTTCTTGCGGTTTTTTCTGGATTGGTTTCAACTTTCTTGAAAAAGTAAGGACTTGAGAATATAGTGTATATTAAGTTAATTAAGCTTTGAATGCTTCATAGTCGTTTTTAACTTTGAGACCTTTTACATCTCTTATAATGATATATTAAGCAGCCCATTGAATGTTAACTGAAAATAAACGTTTCTTAAACACATGAATAATATATATAAAACACGGTAATATATTTTAAGTGTAGATGCTTATAAAGAGAGTTTATATCTCCTTTTATATAAAAAAGTCCTCCTAAAGCAAGTTGTAATTATTTATGATTAAACTTTTTCATAAACTCAACAAAATAAGTCTATATAACCTGCCAGCTTTTACTGTTGTTTGTTCTATTATAATAATGTCACCGCTCCTTCCTTTGCAGACGCGTCGATGTGCCAATATTAGTATTGTCCACACCAGGAAATTAGTTAAATTGCTTTCTAATACATCAGAGTTATAAACCACGTTGTGTACGCAGTAACTGATACTCATGACTTCTTAATATCGTTGTTTTTAGAAATATTTCTTCCATTTATTAAACGTTGTTTGAAAAATAATTACTGGTATAGAAAATATTATTTTTAAATAAATGGGAAACTTTTAATGAATATTATTTTAATTATATCAATACACTTATTTTATAGATATTTTCATTTAATTTAGTTGTCTGTAATAGAGTTTACTTTGTTAATATATAGCGCAATTAAATAACTATCTTGTTTCAATTATTTAGTATCTTATTATTAAAAATGATACAAATTCTGGTGTACTAGGTTAGCGAAAACTGAACTTGAGCCAAAAAATGCTGGCATTGAAATGAAAAAAACAAAAAAGACACACACACATACACACGTACACTTTCTCATTTATACATAAATACAACAAGATAAAATAAAAGCTGCCTTCAAAGCACTCACAGATAATAAAGCAGCCAGGTGTCCAAAAGCAATCTGACACACGCGACAAACCCGTGCCAACTAAAAAACATCTGCCCAAAAAAAGGGTTCTAAAGGGTTAGGGGTTCAACCCTAACACCCAAGCAGCCCTTCGCAAAACTCCAATAAAAAACGGCCGCACCGTGCATGCGCGGTGTAATTTTAAACAAATTTCAATGTACATTTACATATAATTTACATACCGGCGTCCGTGATTGGCCGACGCATCCCGCCGCGGTCCTGCGCACTGCGGGCCTAACTTCAAGTGTCATTTTACAATTTGATTCGCGGAAGCGAGGGGCATATGCAAAT
>NC_052120.1:10508848-10537633 GCF_012273895.1 Zerene cesonia | reverse complement strand
CAGATTCGAAATTCAAATGTAATATTTTTTTATAATTAAGTGTAACAGTATTTATGGCCAGACTAAGTATATACCTAAACTTGTTTGGCCGATGAATAAATACGTCCTCTACATAAGAGATCTTTTGTGTACCTCAAGGATATTTTTAGAGGACGTTTTATGGATGAATTGAGTCTAGTCAATGTTTGAACACCGGTTGATTGTAACTACACAAGTTTAGAGTTAAAGTGGCAACTTTTGAATAGTATTGCAGCTTTGTAGTTCCATTGTCTCTTTTACCTCCCTTTACATCCTATCTCAATTTACCTTCCATCCATTATGAAATGAAAAATACCTATAAAACAAGTCTCGAAGAGTTCAAATCACACAAGCCAAAAATTATATGAAATTTTCGTCGGTCTGTCCGGCTTCACGTATAAACATATAGTATTAAATTTAATTTGATTTTGATTGTATACACGTGTGAACAAAGTCGAGCAATCAAATTTATTAAAAGAACAATAATTATCTTTATATAAATGAAATAAGTAATAACTGAAGCAAAATAACAAAAGTGTTTTCCCACTCATAGCCAAGTCAACAACCATTTAACTAGAAAAAAGCATTCAACGAACAGTTAAAAAAGTTTCGAATATGTCCAATCCAGCCTAATGGCTCGCGCCCTGGGCAAACAAGACGCTATTTGATCTCCCCCCCTCATTAGGGGGACCCTTTGTGCTACAATCAGGGCTCGCGGGTCTCATTATCGAATTGTTTAAAATAACGAGGGAGGTTTGTTCTTGTAGCGCTGTTGTTAACGTATTTAGACCTGCTACGTCATCTCTGCGTTACGAAGCATTTCTTTACCAATATATTGTTATATAAAAAACAGGATTGTCGGTGAGAAACTCATGAAATATAAAGAGCACGCTATCGCTTATGAATTAATAATTACACAAACAAACAAACAACAATTAATTACATATCAACAAATTTGCATTCACACATCGTTCACACTTAAACAGCCAAGTAGTATATTATAAATCGTGTTTGTACGAGATAATGAAGCAATTTATAATCAAAGTGCAATTGTTCCCAACGCTCGTCGATCAAGCGAACGTCAAAACTGCTAAATGGCACAAACAATCTATGCATATTGATGATGCATTGAAGTCTCAATCATCCGCTCATTGCCGTGGAAATCCATTGTACGGCGTAGAAAGCGGTTATCACAAGCACTGTAAAAAATACCAGCTTTTCTCATGTTAAGATACCCAATATTTATGCCCAAGTACTGTTGACAGCTGATTTAAGACGTTTGTCATTGTTGTTTATGGGCTTAGTATATATACTTTTACTCTTATTTTGGATTTGATACTCGCATTACATCAATAAAAGGTATGTAGTAGTTAGGGTTACCATTTCTCATGACGCCATCGCTTCCAACGTCCGTATAGGCGTATAGACTATAGACATACACAACTGATTAACAAACTCAAATCATACGATAATTTAAAAGAAACTGTTTACTTCGTGATTGATCCACAATCCCTGACGTGATATATTACCATTGAACACTGCACTAAGCCGGTAATAACACATAAAAATTAAGCAAAAAATTAACATTTCTTATATCTTCACAAATAAATCTACTCGATCGTAAACAAATTAATCAAACGCATCATAGACTTTTATTCGAGCAACATCTCCATTTATGTTCTTATTCTCTTTATTTATTTAGTTATTACGATGTGATTCATCAAAACGGACATAAATCTAATACATCGATAAGAAAACACCTCAGCGTAAAGCCAGCGCACGCTTGACTGGCCCTCCGTCTATTAAGTTTGAATTCGTTTTACAGAATCAATTAGCCCTCTACACAGTAGCTTGTTAGCGAGTTATATGGTCGAGAGGTCACGAATAACGAACCATTTGGTAATTAAATTGGCCCCAGGACCGGGGAGGTCCTCGGGGCGGCCCGGGCGCAAACATGGCGATCGAACTTTTACAATTACTTTTAGATATTGCTCTCCAATTAAATGTCTTGTACCTTTGTGAAAATCAAACACGGAAGGAGGCAATTACGATGGAAATCTTTCTCTGCCTTCATCTGTCTGAAAATTTCGATGGAAAAGATATATTTTATTATACATACATACATATACGCAATCAAATTCATGTGTATGTTTGTCATTGAAGAAAATGAGACATCCATTAATTTACTAGAACAGTTCTGACCAATAACATCAAATATACAAGTAAGCAATACAATGTAGTTGAGCAATGTTATATTATGTTTTTGGCAGAACGAATAATTTCGACATTATTATTGTTTAAAAAAACGTTTTCCTCACTTTTATTAATTCTTACAAACATTCTCGTTTATAATATTAGTAGGAAGTAAGGATAAATCCATCCACATTACATGTAACCTCCACATAACCTATTAGAAATTGCAGCTTCTCGTTCCGATGCCAACTGCTTAAAAAAACAAACACTAAAATAGTGGATGTCAATTACACATATAGGATGTATTACGATGTGACTAGACGAAGGGACGGTCACAATGCCGGCGGGGACCCCGCTCTCACAATACAACTACCTACGATTAATTTCTGTTCTCTAATTCGCCAGTAAAACTTTGCGACTTGCAATTCCATTCATTATTTTTTGTTGTGTTTATTTAAAGAAAAATAAGTTGATAAAACATTGCTTATGAACCTTTCCATACCGCTGCATATATATAGAAACAAAATAGGTTTAAATATGTGTTCTACAAGCGTAACTTTATAATGAACCCTCAACATAATATTAAATTATAAACAAAAGCCCTTATACAATGTGAGCAACACTGAAGTGCAACGAAACTGTGTTTTTATCGGGCGCAGTTTTATATTTAGAAAGCGATATAATTTATTCAGGCTTAAATAAAGAAATAACTGTATCATTTGACACGCTACAATGGGCGCGTGCAAAAATTGAATGGAACGCATAATTTATCATATATGAGGAGAAAGTTGTTTCTAGCGAAGAAAAAATTGTATTCGCTATCACTCTATGGACACGTAAAGGGCAAGTAACGGGTTCCTGCAGGAATCACTGGTTACCATCAAATTTGCTTTTTCAACCATTTTTTGTCGTGTGAACTGCGCTGTTACTAAATTCATAAATACAATGGATCTTTAATTGATTTCTCCTTTTATGGAGACATTGTTTATTTAGAGATTGATACGTGATTGTTATTTTTTATTTCATTGTTTGTTCATAAGTTTTATGCAATACTGATTTTAAACAAGTCTAGGAAATGAAGAATGCATAGAAAGCCTTGCCGTCTGCCGATACAAAGAATTTGTAATTCGTTACTTCATAGTTTTTAATAATACATTAGTATCTTGTTGAATTTTCATAGCATAATATTCAATTTTCTTTGTTATTGCTATGCACATCTTTTGATTAAGTTAAAAACGAATGCAAAGTAGGAAGATAATCGTCAAATTAATCTCATTTATATTCAAATATAAAATTATGTTACTTAAACACGATTAGAAAGAAACTTTCTGACCCAAAAACTACTCGATAGTTTAGTAGTAGAATACATTACAAACATTTTTCCTCTTTAAATTATTAGTATAGATGAAGTAAATGACAACTAAATAGTCGCAATATAAACAGTATACCATATATACTGTATATTCTGTATATACTGAATATATTACATAAAGTAACTTTACATACCAGATGTAAGCATTTCCATGTTGTATTCTAGCTGCTAGCTCGATATTCAGCAACTATTTAGTCAGATGCAGCGGTGAAGTGGCAACAGCACATCGCTTTGTACCTAAAAATATGGAAATAGCAAAATTATCCTTTTTCTTTGTGTCAATTAAAAGTGAGTACTTCCATAATTTCTTTCATGGATTATAACGATATAATATTGTTAGCGGTGGACTTGAGACAAAATAAATAATAGTTTTAAAAAAACTAAAAAACACGCTTTTTATAGAAAACCGAACTAAAAAATAGAAAGTAAATGAATTTAAATTAAGAAAATAGTGTTAAAAATTTCAATGAATATAAATTAATAATAGTGTGAGTAAAAAAAAAATATTTTATTTAAAAAAAAAAGCGTGGGGTGCATGGTGTCAATGGTTATAGATATTTTATTGACAGATATGAGTAGAGTGATTATGATTTCAATAATATCTTAAGAAGCACCAGAAGTCGGTTACTAACAAACAAACAAACATACAAACATACAGGTGAAGCTAATAAAAAGCGTGTAAAAAATTAAATTTGTCTGTTATTTGGGAGGAAAGAAGCCTTCAAAGGCGTGTCAATAAAAATCACCTTTCAAATTTATCTATAACAAACAAATAAAAACCGAAACAAATATCAACAATGTAAGTTTTTGCAAAAATAACTTAAAATATGTGCTTCTATGAGAAATAAAGCTAAGAATGAGTAAACGGTTTACTTGATTTTTGCTAACGTACATCTAAATATAAATACGTAATGAGGTTAGCTTGAGTACAAGGAGAATTCCCGTTTCAATTAAAAAATATCTCCATAGATGAGTGAGCAAATTACTTTAGTTTATAAACATTCCGAAATGCACATCAATGACTTATTAAGGACGGTTCGCCGCCGCGCTTGCATTGCTCCCGTTTTTATACCAGGACAACTATCGGCAGGATCAAACGCTATAATATAATAAAAAACTAGATTGTGCTTCATTTATATCCTGGGTATTTCATGTTGCCTATATGAACTAAGATTACATTTCTATAGTATATGTTACAACGTTGCATAGTCATAATTTTTTTTTTTAATTTTAAAGTCTGCCCGCGATCCCGCTTGTAAAGAAGTCAAATCATTGGGTAAATTACGATGAATTTTCAGCAATTTTAAGCAGCACCCAAACGATTCCATTCCACCAACTGAATGCTCTACTAAGTGAATAAAAAATAAAATAACACCAAACATTTTAATAACACCCTTTAATTAGAATTAATATTTTTACAACCATTTACGGGTAAGTAATTAATCTTATTACAGTGAAAATTATTGAAGATCGATAAAAAACTGCCCAAACCGACAGAATGCGGCAACACAAAAAATTTATTTTGGATCGAATGTCAAAGCAGTTATTTATGCTAAAAACAAAAATGTCACATGTTTAAACCTTATAAATATTTTTGAAGGGCATAATTCAATTAATAACGCACATGCCCATTTAGGCATTTAATACAAAAGCACTTTCTTCATAGCTTTCTTAAATGTCAATTTACCGTTTTACCAATTAAATGAATTAGAGACGCAAAATACTATGAAAGCATTTCTTTCTACTGTATTGTTTTTGCCAATATGACATTTCAAGTTCGGTTAAAATAATGACCAATTTAATATATTTAAAACATGTTATGACAGTAGAATGGTATTCCAATTTCGAAGTGAACAAAGAATTATTTTTTTTTAATTATACAGCGTTCATTATTATAAATAGTACATACACATATCTACATATAATATGTAGTTATGTGTACATATTATAATTGACATATCGAGCATATTATACTCGAAATACATTTCCCCCCTTTTGCCACAGTCGGATAAATACATGCAAAAACAAGGTGTGAATATAGCTCATCGATCCATTTATAGTATATTAGCATTTACAGGTGGTTCGATATAATATAATCTCACATCATTTTTATAAAATACCTGCCATTTTCATTAAAAAAAAGCCACATAAAACTTAAAAGTTGACGCAATCCTTTAAGAAACGTTTAACGAGTTTCATCGAGAAAAATCAACCATAGGTTATAGATAACCATTAAAATCTTAATCAATTTGCACTGGCGCTAAACAAGTCAAGGTTTGATTATTTAGCCTTTAACTTCAGACCGTTAAAGTTTTAATCGCAACAATATAACGATTATGTTAATTTGCGATGCATTTTAAACGTTATGTTCTTGAGTGTAAAGCTTAAATTTAAATGATCTGCGGCTCTCTTTGATGCTAGCGCGACTGTCGGCGCCTCTGCTAAGTATGCTAATTTAGACAATTGGCCCAATAACGGGTCGCTGATGAATGGCGAAATCCTCAGCTCAGGGTCATTTGATATAACATATATTTAAACGGAAAAAAGTGGACGATTCTTTTTTGCCTTTGCGTCTGTCTCATCTAGCGCAGAGAAAATAGTCATAGCAAAGTAGTTCTCGATTGGATATTATGTGTTTACTTTAGAGTTTGATTTTCAACATAACGTACGCAAATATACATTCATTTATTCGTATTCAGTACATCATAATTAGCAGGCAGCTCATTACACATGTACAAAATCCTGTTTACAAAAGGTGCAAGCAGGAACGAATTTTTTGTGTTGTTTTTCTATGCAAATTCAGCGAAACAGCTAGGCTGTACCTAGGCAATTATCATGATAATCAATGGGCCGCATCTCGAATTCCATTCAAATTCGGAATCCCTTTTATGTTAGCTGCACGTCCGTCTCCGCAGCCGGTCGGGACACATCTGCATTGGAATGCGCAGTTTTGTTGCGTTCCACGGGGTACCGTTAAATTTAAATTTGTTTACAAGGTTACGTGTGCGCGCACGCGGTATGCGCGGCGGACTGACGAATGACAGGTGACGTCGGCGCCGCAAAGGGCTCCCGCACACTGCATAAATATCATCTAGATTCTAAGCCAAGAATTTTATATTGCCTTTAATTAGTCCCTCGTCAAAAGAAATTACTATGCATGGCAAACATGAGTATTTTAATTATATTCATTGAAATAAAAACTGTGTTCCACTGTTTGAAGAATGTTTTTAATGGCCGGCTTTTTACCATTAAGGTTCACGTACGGTTTCCTTTTCAACCAATTTCCGTCTGTGTTTTTACGTTTCATGTTTAATCCACTAAAGACACTTTTTTGCACTAGGGTACCTAATTACCTATTCAGGTATATGATTAATATGTTAATGTAAGGCTATAAAAGTGAACGCACCCACCTAATTCTTAGTGCCTTCTAAAATTAATAACTTACTTAATGACTAAAATAAATGATACTAGAAAATTCCTTTTTTTATTGTAAATTAACGATATAATGTGTTCAAAATTCTATAGAAATCATAGCGAGGATTGTCTTAATCTGTTCACTTGAAGCTCTCGAATGTTCGAGGGCCCATGGTCCATATTGCTCGGCTGGTGTGACGCTCAATAGTGTGGCACTAACGTATGGAGGCTGGACTACTTACTGTTAAATGGGAGAAAAGTATGGAATAAAAATTGCTGGGTAAATAAAAATAGTGACAAATGTTGCAATCGAAGCTACTTTCAAAATTTTGCTAGCTGACTATTTCCTGTCGTAATATTTTGAGAATCTTCAACATTTAATGCCATTAAGTCAACACGAATTTCTTCGTCTTACAATCTCAGAGTTCACATCTTTAATTAACATACGAATGACAAATTTTATATGATATATATTCCTGATTTCTTTCACCAAGGGTGAGATAAAGAATGATACCCAAACATTTCGTATTTTTAGCACTCTCCGTTCTCTATTAAAATTAATAAGCAGGCTGCCAAAGTACTATGTACCTGTAATTAGTGCTCACGATCATAAAAAATTATCGACTCGTTTAACACATTACCATAAAATTATGTAGTTATAATAAGTTAGTGTTGCCGTACCTAATCAATTCAAAGTAGTCATTACCAGTTACTAAAATGCTACATCAGTTTAAACGGAAATGCTTTATTCAACATAGATTTCAATCTCAAATTACGCGTCGCAATGGTAATATCGAAGTTTGAATTCAACACGCGTGGTTAATCAACTTATGAGAGCTTTATCCCGTGGTTTTTCTCCGAGTGTGCATCGCCATGTATGTAAAGGTATGTAGGCGAAGTCGCGACAATATCTCATAGGCGCCACGCACATAAAACTGCAGGGACATAAAACCATTCGTTAGCTAAACGATCGTGGAAGCTGTTTGCTGAACAGTTGCCCGCAATCCTGTATGATAAGTGCGTGTGTGAACCAGGCCTCTGCTAATGCTGCTGCTAACAGTATGTGACACGGGGAAACGGGGGAACTGGTTCTCTATAGGAAATAATGATGACATTCCATTTCAATTAAGATTATTGTTTATGTTATTGAAGCTGAGATTCTTCTTATTTTAGCGAATTAGAACGTTGATTTATGAATGTAGAGCGTCAATGATTAATTTAGCAGCTAAAATATATTTTACAGTTATACCTGATGGCAAGATGAATCAAATTTCGTACTAAATAATTAGCGTATTGACTGTATAATTTAATAATTTCCTACTTTCCTGCGGGCTGCGTAGATCAGTTGTGAACATTGGTGATTGGAAACAACTTTTAAGGTTTTTTTTGGTAATGTTATAAATTTTTGATATAATAAATTATCGGATATAAAAAGTATACTGAAGTTCATTACTTATTATTGTTTACAATGACTAGATATAAGATACTGGGAAAATATCGCAAAAAGCATACGAACACATTATATCGATTTATTCTTATCCCTATATGAATGATGTCAGACAGTGCGAATAAAATATAAATACGTCACAAGTAAAGTTTCCCCTCGGATGTGGGCATTTCGTAGAATGCGTAATAAGCAAGCTATGCAGTGAATGTTAAGTCGGAGGGAGCTAGGGAACGGACGACACAGACGCGACGGGTTCCACAGCAAATGTATACGCAAATATTTGTTCACTTTCTCTACGTTAAATAAGTTAAATAGATTGATTTGAAGTATCGTTTTAAATATGTTATCTATATTTAAGATCACATCTATCATTTTGTTTTATAATAAAACTTGTCTTAAAAGTATTAAAGTCACATAGATCACATCACATCATTCACGCCATAATTATTTGGAAGTTCCTTCTAGTTATTATTTTTAAAAGGGCCTATTTTGTCATGAAATGTATTTTCATCGGTATTGTTTTCGTATTTCATATTAGGTAAGGATATTTACAGTACTACAGTGCGTAGTTATTCCTCGTCATGAATTTGCACAGCATTTATCAGGATGCAGCACGTAATGACAGTACGTCAACACCAGTGAATAAATATCCCATAAAGCGAAAGAAACATTCTAAGTATAAGTTAAAACACGCACCAGAGATGAGCCGTATCAATTTTTTGCGACACCACAAATCCCTCGCCGACGGCTTGGGGTAAAATATTCGCTTCTGTGAGGAATAACAAGGCCGGTGGACCGCCGAGGATTACGGCACAATGTTATGGGTTTTCTTTTATAAATATTTTTTGGATTTGTACTTATTATATTTTTAGTTTATTATGTTCATTATAAGATCATTTAACGAGCTGTCTCATCGACTAAGATAAGAAAAGAAATTTTGTTAATTAAATAAGATTAATTACCCAGTATTACCAAATATATACGTATAAGTAACAACCGATGTAAATAGGAAAATAAACCATTGATTACAAACATAAACATACAGTAATATAGTAGGTATGTTATTCACGTTAAATCTGATCTTCGTTTACCAAATTTACGACGATAATTTAAGAAGCATCAACAATTTAAGTAACCAATTCGACAATCCACGTAAAAATATAAAAGGAAAAACGTACAAAAACGCAGCTCTTGTTCGCAAAAAGCGTGTCTCGGCCGCGATGTATATTGTATGAGTAGCTGAATTTCAAGTGTTTTTTCAGCTCTAATGGATTGCCCCGGCCCCGCCACCGCCCGATAAATATCTCACGGTAATCCCAAGGATACGTGCGGTAAAAAACTGAAAATATCCTATCGTTTTTATGTAATAGCTATTTGGAATTGATGATCTCCTTGGATCGCTGACTGTAATTAAAGCTTAACTTAGTGTATTTGAATTCGAGTTGCCTTTGATGGAAATGTACAATGTTAGTATCTTCGCTATTAATAACATCTTTCATCATTAAACATAATTATTTATAAAACCAACCATTTAACTCTGCTATAATTATAAAAAATTATATAAACTTTGTGTAAACAGTGATAACCTCTTGAATCGGTACCTCACTATTTCATAATCACATTTCTCCATGATGTACAGCAGATGCAGTAGTGGGAATTCAACAAGAGAATGATATTGACAGTGTCTAAGATATATATTGTATAATAATGACAGTGTCCATAAACTAAGCTTTAACATTTTTTTTTAACTGAATATCTTATGTTGCCCAACTACAATATGAAAACATGATAAACAAAATTTGTCTACATAGTAAGAAAAAAAATTATCAATGAAGTATCGTATCCTAATATTAATCTATATTTTATCCACATTGAAGTGAGCAACCGAAGATCATCACGTATCTTGTGACAATACATATATTGTCAATCGAGCATAGTCACGGCACGAAGGCGCAGATAACTATATAGTTTCTAGGTAAACGAAGGTTACCATAAACACCGTAGAATTTGTTCCCTCCCACCACATTAAACAATTTGTGACATCCCTTCCTCTTGCCTCGCTCGGCTTAACAGCGCCGAGTCATCGCTGAAGTATTTATCAAGACCTCACTTTCAGTGGGTATTCCTTAACGCAACTTTATGATAATAGAATTGATTGATTGCCAACTCACGTTATACGGTTACTTAGTCACTGACTTGTAAACGAAAATTTTATTTATGGTCTGCGCTGAATGCCTCGGATTTTATCAATATAGCTAGACGGCTAGAAAAATGCTACAATAAAGTAACTAGGGCATGCTTTGATTGGGTCGTTTGTAATTATAAGAGTCGATGTCTAAAGCCAATAATTATTTGTAACTCTGATGTATATTTTGTAGACTTATAAAAGATAACTATGATAACAAAACTTATGCTTTAATTAAGCAAGCACCTTATCTACTTATTACTGATGAATTAATAGTCATAAAATTGAAAGATAACTTTAAATTCAAAACAATTGTGCGAAAAAACGAAAGAGTTTATTATTTTAAAGAATATCTATTACTTTAATCAAATGCAGTCAATTTTAAATATTGTGGTCATCAATAATAATGACAGTCATAATATTATTATAACAATGATGTTGACATTAGCCGAGTTTCAGACAACACTCTTAATGGCAATATCGAGTTGAGGCGAGGTGATCCATCACTTATTGGTAATGCTGAACCCTTTAATTACCTTCCACTTACCTAATAGCCTATGTTTGGATGGCAGTATAATGGATCAAAGGTTATTTATTTTTTTCTCTATAATAGGGCTGCAAATAAGGTTAGCATTGTTACTAGGCAGGTTATCTGTGATAAGTATAACTTTAAGAAGAAAAAAGAACGTGTCCCTCATATAAATGATAATAATATGATAGTATTTATTTAAGGTATTAAGATTTTTCACAATTTTATATCCACGTCACAAAAAGACACATTATCACGAGCTAATAACCAACGCAATTACAATATTATATCAATTTTACAGCCTTCAGCGAAACAATAAACAGCGACGGGTACTCTCATCGCTTTATTTGTAAATAACATTTTTTCGTAATTACCGTGATGTTATGAGGATGGTGGTTGTGTGAGCTAGGACATAACGTGCTGTGGACGCGCCGCGCGCCGTCAAACAGCGATAAAAGATTGAGTGCGTCACGCCTCGCGGCCATTCCGCCGTAACAACCGGACAATATCGCTCTTAACATTTGTACCCGCTTTATTGCAATACCAACCATTTTTTATAAACTTGCAATGGCGTGAAACAATATTATATGATCCTGATTACTATATAGCAACTTTATGTGCGTATGGTTGTCACGACAACAACCTAAAAAAATCGCATAACATGATAATACTGCCGCAAAATTACAAGAAAAGCAACAGTCACTCGATTGAGATTATCCTTAATTTTGGTGTGCGAAACATTCCATAATAAAACGCATATTCTAGATCCCAAAATATCCTAACTATTAAAAGCGTCTTATTATAAACGAGGCAATCTTTTATTGTAGGGTGATCTTAAGGATATGAGAAATCACAACTTTAATATTAACATTAAAACGAAATAACAAAGACTTTAACCGGCATTATGTTCGAATAAAATATTTTGATGGCGGGCGACACGCGGACTCAAAATCATATCGTGTAACGACCGGCTCGATGCAAGTAATGGGCGCCCGGGATGTAACCGTAATAGTAAAATGAGCTTATTATCACATAAAATTCCTTTTACTGGAACACAATGAAACGGGATATCGTTTGTCAAATGTCTCAATAACTTCATAAAATGCTAATAGTCGCTAATCCATAACATTAGTGTTAGCTAGATTGACATTTCCGTTTTTTTACAGCGCTACGTGCTTTGAATGTATGTAATTGTAAATTGAGCACCTGTCACAATCCATTGGCCACTCTGCTGACGTGGACATGTGGTGTAAACTCTATTAAGGGCGCAATTCAAATCGTCGGACGCTCCCCTTGTAGTTATAAGAAAAATATTTTTTTACCAGAGTACACCCTTGTGCGGTTTTACTAGTTTAAATCTAATATAGTGTAAGAGCGACACACGGTCTGGGAGGGAGCTTTACAAATAAACATAGGGAAGCGACAGGTACATAGCTACGTTTAAGAATTCAAGAAACGCAGGCGCAATTTTTATACCGATACAAATGTAATCGCTTCTTTGATATTTGTTATGTAAATATGTAAATAATGAAATTAACAATAATCTTTATTAATACAAAAAAAAGACGTTAGTTAGATTCCTATATCTGTATCTAATACTATAAAATGACCTATAGTTATATGTATAATCTAATATTAACTGCGGGTTTAAGTTTTATATTACCTTCTCTTCGACTATAAATGTAAAATCTCTCAAATTGCGCAGACTCCAATGCTAGGGGTCGGAAACGATGTGAAAATTTAAACTTAATCCCCTGCATTGTGCACTACGGTCAGGACAATGTGCTATTTACATTTATTGCACTTGTTATGCGAAAATAATGCTTTTCACACACGTAATAAGTGTTGCAGAATGTTTCATGAATTTTTTTCTCAATCGTAATGGTCACTTATATTGAATTGTTACTTTATATTTTTTGTTAAGATTATCGTGTCGTGGGAGTGTGTACCATTATCCAGAGCTATAGAATTCTAACCGTTTCTAATTGGGCAGTAACAATTGTATAACATTATTCGTGAGTGGGACTTTTTGCCACCTTTATAATCAAATAATATTGCGAAGATCTACGAGTACTTAACATGTTTTAATTTTCTACAGTTCGTAACAATTACTTTTTGGTCTGGCTTCGTATAGAAACGCAGAATTCTTTAAATTATTATCCCCATTACGTAAAAACACAACAAAACCATTGAGTAACGCGATCCTTTGAACGAAAATCGCCGCACACCTTCACAAATCGTAATCCTCTTAGAAAACATTTCCAATTTAAAAAGAATTCCTTTCATCCCTCAGAGGAGGGCACGCGTAAAAAATAAAGGAAAAGCGACAGGCTTATACCTACGCACGAGTATATGTGTACCTACGGCATACATACGGCAGGGTCCGCTCCTCGATCCCTTACAGGTCGTCGGTTCTTCCGTCGAGAAAGCATCTATTGAAACTCCACTCAGCCCGTGTTAGCTGCCTATTTAGTATAAAAAGGGTCGAGGATTTTGGGATATTTTTTATCCAAGGCCACCCCGGCCCACCTCCCCACACCTTGTGCTCAGGCGAAACCTTTATCGTTTAGTTGCGATCCAATTGTTATAAAGTTTTATTTATTGCCGTTTCCTGATATACCTACTTGACAAAAAATTTAACATTTATGCAATTATGCAGATATCCAGATAGTTAGTTATCTATATCGTTTTTTATAGAGCATATTAAAAGCAGATACATTGTTTTCTCTAATGTGTTGTATTGGAGTACCAACTACCAAGTCAGAAAAAATACAGAGATGAGTTTCAAACTCACCTTTTTTATTGCAAAAGGTTTTAATATGTATATTGTGCAAATAAAAAAATATAATCATTATGAAAAAAACATCATTTATACAATAATATTAATGAACAAAATGAGAATGAGACTCTTTTCCATATTTTTACTTTCTTTACAGAGAATGTTTAATATTTTCTTTAATTTTCGTTACGTTATAATATGTCTATGCTTTAACTCGCCAGCATAACTGAAGTGTTCATTATCAAAGAGTTAAAATAAATGAACTCCAGCTATCCTTAGTACAAACTTTTTAAGACAAGCATTCGTATTAAATTTGATAAATGCGTGAGCAACTAATTGCAATTGCAATATTTCCCCTGCAATTCCCCAACCCCAAAACATTTCAAATATTTAAAGGTCGAAATGTGATCGCAGCTCGAAGGCCGAGTGACGCACAATTGGATCACACGAGCGGTTGAGACCGCCTCGATCCATCCGACTTCACTCAAATCTACTTATCCAAGCAAATTCGATTTCAATAGCCCTAAGTAAACTTAAATTTGTATCAATTTGGCATAGCTCAGTTGTTACTTTTCCCAAGCGAAATTTTTATTATCTAAATAACATTGGGAACTCGAAATAATGCGGCAAGAAAGTAAAATAGCTGTGTAAAAACAATGTATTTTGATCAAAAAACAGATGTGTATTTAAGCTAAAATTTAGAGTATTCTCATCTAGTTAACATACCAGGAAAGAATAAATTTGAGGAAGGAACACAATTCGACAACTTGCTATGTGAACGCAATGATAAATTATGAGGAAAAGTTTATGCGAAATACCAACAGTAGACTGGCAATTCACAAAAAGCGAATTTAATCGTCCTGGGATCGGTTAACCCACGTTACACCACCAGCGTTCCCAGCGGACAACTCCGACTTTCCGCAAAGAAAATAGCAATCAAAATTTGATTTACCGCCACCCGCGGCCATATATCAAACCTCTCTAATCCGAACTCGGAGAAAGCCTCAGATCTAAGGGGATACATGTCGAATTGAAAATCTAGCATTGTTTTATATTATTTATGACTTAAAACTTCAACTAACTTTCGTAAGATGAATAATTCCACAGATGATAATAATCATTACCAGTAAGATAGTGCCCTTAGTAGGAATTAAAGCATTCAAGGTATTCATAATAGTAAAGAGAACAGTAATTATCGATTATGCAAATAATATTCAATAGGTAATAAGAGAAATGGTTGTTTTTTGCAGAAATAGGCCCACATTCCATAGCTTGTTTTACATCCTCTATCGAATTTCTGTCCACAAAATGTAGCGAACCGTCGCTCAATATTCAGTGGCATATAAAACCAAATTGGACTTTTTGATCAGCCACCAAATATTCTATGCCGCTCGTCGGTATCCTATACATAAAGAATGAAGCTCCATCTTCAGAATATAATGTTTACCAAACGATGCGATCTTGCTTACAAATGGAATTTTAGATATGATCAGTTTTAATATTTTATATGAGCGCGAGCGTGACTAAATCTATCTGCTACAATCAAGGATCAGTGAACGTTTGAAGCCCCCAACAACTGAAAGCAATTTTGGGATATTCTCTTCACCAATAGATTTACTAGTTTACTCAATTATGTTAAAACATAAACATTCAATGCTTAGTACAAAAAACTTTTCCCTATTTCTATCAGCCGCTATAATAATAATATGTATCAATTTTCAACATCAAACAACCAGCACCACTTAAATAATAGAGATAAAAGTAAAGTAATAAAACGAGATTATGAGGAAAGTAACAAAACTAGTATTCCCCGCCGAGAGGACAATTTTGCATCGAGATCGATCGCCGGAGGGTGCAGGAGGGCCGGTGAGGAATGTCGCATTAGGGAGTTTGCATGGGGTCACGGTAAGCCGTTTCCGATAAGGCCCCGAACTTGGACGTTTCTTTTAGTCCCGATAGTCAATACTCGCTTATCTGCCCGCCGCAGTCGCCTGCACCGTGCGTGACGCGAATAATGCAAGCCGTACGCCGTACGCCGTACGCTCCCCAAATTGAAATTATTTTTCTATAACGCACGCGACATAACGATATTTCTACACTGGACTATAGAAATGTAGACAGACAATTTGCCAATGATGAATGTTTTAAAATTACTAATATTATGATTCTAAGTTTCTTTGTTACTTACTATTTTTTATAGGTAGTACTTTAAACGGCAAACATCATGAATATCATTCCCATGTTATCTGAGATGATGAAAACGAAAATAGATCGATTAATTGTAAACTTAAACGAGCTTGTTAAAATTGTTTTCTAGGGATCAAGCTAACGTAGGTAAATTGACGCATAAGAGCCTCATAACTAATGCTTCAACGTTTTGTACCTGTTTCCCATTCCCATTTTAAAAATGAACACAAGTTGCAAATACGGACTGAACATATAATGGAAAGATCATGTATCATTCTAATTATAATGATAAAGAGACTTTGATACTTGTAAATAAGAATACGCTTTCAAGTAGGTATACAAGCAGTCCTCACACGATTAGGATTATACTAAACAAAAAACTCACAAGATTGAGATCTCGAGTGTCTCCTCATGATAAATAACAGTTTCCCCGCTTTTTACCCGGTGAGGGTGTCACGCAAAAAAATGAATAAGGAAATTTACCTAATGGTCCCGATTCTTTATTCTTTATCGCCATTGTGAGTGGACAAAGCTGTAATGGAGGGTTGACGTGAGAGGACTACCGTGGATACTTCTATTCACTACAATTTTTTGCGAGTATTTGCGGGAAAATCGTTAGGAAACATTTTGAGATATGACGTTTATTAACATGAGGTCTTAGTAAAGAATATTCAGTGAATGAGTTTAGACTTTGTAAAATTTTGTGAAATAATATAATTCTTTAGATTTGTGCTGTTACTCATACGTAGTAGAAAAATCAAATGATTGATGAATTTATAACTACTATTTAAACAGAACTAATTTGGAAAACCGTCTTTGAATAAGAAAATAATTCTAATAAGCTCCAATTATCATCTGTATGAGAACAGTTATCTATTTCTGTTTAAGAGAAATTAAAGGATAGGCTCAAAGGAGGCCTGTGTCCTAGCAATGGGAATATATATTAGCTGTTGATGATGATGATAATTATAAATGTTTAATTTTGATTTCCGGCTTCGATACTTCCGGCCCTTAGTTAACTTTTTAACCTATCCAAAAAATAACTTAAAAATTATAATTCTATAGACCGTATATTTAAGGAAATTAATGCATCACTGTCTGTAATAAAATACCACATTAAAAGCCGTTTCGTACTTTTCGTGTTAATCGCGCACGGACAGATGAACGTGAGTTTATAATATGTACCGAACTAATAACTTAGTATATTATTAATTACAAAATTAATCTTCATTTTGAGAAAAAATTAAATACGAATTGTTCGCCCGGCTTCGCCCGTGGTTCATACATAGCCTATGTCACTCGATCAATTTGCAACTTTCTAATGGAATTTTTAATATCGGTCCAGTAGTTTTCATGTGTAAACATTACAATCATACTTTTTTTATATTTCCTGATTAAAATATTAGTATAAAATATAGATAAATCACTTGAACACTTTTCAACATTATAATATAAAAAAAAAAATCTGTAATGTAAATCTTCTTATATATAAAATTCTCGTGTCACAATGTTAGTCTCTATACTCCTCCGAAACGGCTTGACCGATTCCTCTGAAATTTGGTAAGGATATTAGGTAGGTCTGAGAAGAGATAAGAGTAAGGCAGAACAGCGTTTGCCGGGTGCAGCTAGTTTAATGTAATAGTCTTTAAAAAAAAATCTTTAATGAAAAATAATTCAATGCTATAAAAAATCAAAGGTATACTATAAATTTGTTCAAGAAAAGAAACAAAATTGTGTAATGAATTGAAAGAAAAAAGAAATAAATTTATTGTCTTTAAACACACAACACAATTGGAAAAAGTTGTTAAGCACATCATATTATTCTGTTATGTATTGTACCACACTATTTCTATTTATTTGATGAAGATTATACCTATTGCCTGTACAGACTAAACAGAATAATGTTATTAATAGCAACTTTGTTTCATTCACATAATTTATAAATAATTTAAATAAATCAAACACAATGCCAAAAATATTTTTCTTATTAGAAATTATTCAATTATTTCCTCCATGAAGATTAGACATATCAATAAAAATTATAAGCACATCATTATAAATGATATTTTCATTAAATTATATTGTGAGTACATTTTTCTAATTATAAATTATTTTTATTTACCAACTCATTTATTTATTTATTTTTCTTAGAAGAACATAAGGAATGGCAAATAAAACTATGAATCATTTATACATTACTTAAATCAAGATCTAGAAGAAATTCATCATGTGTTATCCAGAATAGTGGTTGGGTAAATTAATTTCCATAAAATTTTCATATAACCTAGATATCTTTTTGTTTTTTAAATTTGTTAATTTTAATTTTTAGCTATCAACAATCTGAACGAAAATAAATAGAATAAGACTTACCAAAGAAAAAAAAAATCATATTTCCAACGCACACTATACTGCAATCTACACTCATATACAAATATTTTATGTTTCATTAAGTTATTTGAATTGTATATACAGGAAAACATTTAAGTTGTTAAGTATGCAAATAGCAGACAAGCTGTTGGTATGATAGTTTAAATTGTACTGCAGTCACTCGGAGAGACTCCGTCTCATGGATCCCTTGTAGCCCAACAGAACTTTGGACGAATAAAATCTAAATTTACAAATCTCTAACCTGCCATTGGCCAGCAAGCCCCTTACCCCTTTGCGCGTGTGCTAAAAAATGAAAGGGTTAAAAAAGCTACCCCTTTTTTATCTCACCCTTTATATTTGCATCACTTTTTTCTCTCCATTGAGTTAGGGAGCAGTGTTCTTTATTTTTATTTTGATACATATCAATATAAAAAAAAAATCAACATCTACAAATTAAAAAGCACACTTTTTATTTTAATATACAGGTACTAACGAATTTGATCTTAATATTTCAACAACAAATATTTAAAAATCTTATATCTACAAATCTAGAAGAAATAAACTGTAATTGGTATTTGACAAACATAAGGAATGCCAAAAGAACCCATATACATGCTCAAAAATCCCAGACTTAATATAGTATACAAAATAAATACCTAATTCATTGGCTTGTATTCTAATATTTCATATTTTTCAATGTTTTTTTGCAATTAATTTATAACATTATCTTTTTATACAGTAAATTGAAAAAACATTCACGTATTCATTATATTTAATATCGGAAAAACATATCAGATAATTATAGAAAATTCAGATAATTATTTAATCCAAGTTCCAATTTCCAACGTCAAAATTTAGCGCGAACTTTTTATATCTGACTGCCGTCGTTTCGATCTACGTTAATCTACTACATTAATTAAATTATTGATAAAAAAATATAAAATGTATTATGAAAATTTCATTATCTCCATCCGTTATTTTAATTAAAATAGTATTATGTTTATAAATGAAAGCAAATGTTTAGTAAAATCATACAATTTGTCAACATATAATGTCACCAATAAGTTTCCTTTGAATTAAACTCATATGTACGAAGATAAATTCACAAACATACGTTTTTAATAATATAATATAATTTAAAATACGATTTTCAATTTATATCAATACATAAATTTAATTTTTTGCAGCCTTGCCTGTGCGCTGTCAAATATGTCAACTCTCAACTGTCAAGTGTCAAAAAAATCTAAGATTTGTAGATTGTGATTTGTGATTTTAAATCAATCACTTTAATTTAATTAATATTTATTACTTGTTTTATATATAGAAATATTTAAAAATGACTCTTTACCATTTCGGAAATTGTTTAGCATTAGTTTATGCGCCATATCACATGGCCTACAAATATTCTGGAATGTAAGCATTATTATCTAGGTTACACAAACTTTTTATTATAAATTATTTTAAGCTTTATTTTTTCGTTGTAGATCTGAGTACGCTACGCTGTCGAAATGTGTGTATGCCGGTGGACTATATATTTTCACTCAGCTGTGCAAAATGTTACTTCTAGCAACGTTCTTTCCAGATTACGATAACACACAAGCTAATGGAGAATATGATGTTCTTCTAGTAAGTAATGAGGTTTTTCACAATACGTATTTTGTTAAGTATATATTAAGTATGTGTAAGTATGTATTGGTATATTATGGTTAAAAATACCTTTTTAGAGCACAAGTAAACAGGCTTTATGTAAGGTGGGTGATATTAGCCATAAACATTTGTATGTTATGATTTAATTGGATTGATTTAATGATTTAATTGAATTTAACTGACAAATGAAGCATTATCTGAATTGGTCTGGATTTTGCTGTCGGTTTTTGCATTAAAATCACCTTCAAATTATTGGATATAAACAAGATTTGTTGTTAATTTCAGGAAATTCTCAAGGCTACTGTAGACTTAGCAGACTTGCTAGGTCTGTACTTTGCCATCAACTCCGTGCCTGGAAAAGGACATGCAAAAATCTTGACAGCAGCAATAGGTTGGGCCAGTGCAGAAGTAAGAAAAATTACACATTGTAAACATTATCTCCTCAGTTCAGGCTCTATATGAATACAACTCACCTTCTTGGTTGGCATTAATAAAATTAGCTAATCTAAATTGGTCTGTAATAAGAGAAAACTACAAGAATATGGTGATCCACTTTTTCATGTGATTCTGGATCTGGACCTAAAAAGCTTATATAGATGCATTCAAGAATATCCTAATAACTGCTGTTTGTAAAGTCACAAACTATTATAGTAAGAAATTTATGCCCTATCCACCCTACCCAACCCTCGTAAGTAAAAAATGAAACAATTATACTATCAAGTGAATATAATGAGTTAAGTAGTCAAAATATTTTTTTATTTTATTTTGACTCTTGTTTGTGTTATGTAATTTATTCTTCATTTATCATCTTTCCTCACAACTATATTAATAAATGTTGCATTTTTTCAGGTGATAGTCACCCGCAGTGTACTCCTGTGGGTGGGAGCCCGTGGCTCTGAATTTGATTGGCGATATGTTCGCTCCTGTGCTGAGTCAAATGTAGCTCTCCTGCAACATGCTTCCACAGCAGCTCTAGTATGGTTGTGGACTCGCAGCGATCTACCCAAAAAACATTCCCCCATAGTCATCACCCTCCTTGCCCTGTCGCCATACAGAAGTTTAATAGAAGATGCAGTAGCCAGTGTGCTGTCTCTCAGTGCTTGGGCGCTCCTGGCAGTGCGGGCTGCTCATGCGTCTGTGGTTGGTCTGACTGCATTAGCTATGTATGCAGTATTAGCTCAACAAATTGGAATTTAATTTATTATATTTTAAAAAGAGTGCATGTTAGTTTATTTGGTGTATGCGTAAGTTATAATAAAGATGTGTTGTGGCTAGAATGCATTTTCAAATATTGGTTTTCTTTCATAGTCAGTGTTTGCATTATGTGTTTATATTTTGTAAAAAAAAAATGTTGCAATTGGTATTTTTTTCTTATAGTAAGTAATTTTTCATTACATACACTAGCTGTGACCCGCGGTTGAAACCGCGTAAGTCCGTATCCCGTAGGAATATCGGTATAAAAAGTGTCTATGTGTTATTTCAGTTGTCCAGCTATCTACGAAGCAAAATAGTATTATTATTCACCAATAGATGTCAGGAAAAAAAACACGAATATGACATTATTTCAGTTGTCCAGCTATCTACGAAGCAAAATAGTATTATTATTCACCAATAGATGTCAGGAAAAAAAAACACGAATATGACATTTTCTAAAAAAAAATTCCTAGCTAGATCGATTTATCGCCCCCGAAACCCCCTGTATACTAAATTTCATGAAAATCGTTGAAGCCGAATTGCTCGTTTAAAGGTATAAGATATCACATTTCATTTTAATCCTCAAATTGTACTTATGAACAATAATAAGAAATTAAAAAAATGGTTTCAATAAATCAGAGGTTTTCATAGATTTAAAATAATGCTAAAATTGAATATAATGGATTTTAGTATTTTTTTATGTAGATGATAAACAATACTTGATACAAAAAAAAACAAATTAAATCTTGAGTTATTCTTATCGTGAATTATTTTCATTTTAAACCAAAATAAACCATTGAAGACTTAAAAGGAATGTTCAGATTTAAACAACTAAGTACCTATTTTTTTGCCTCTATACCTTAGTTCATTTTTTATTATATGATGCTCTATTTTTATACAATTAATTTTAAGCAATAATAAATGCTAAATAATTAACTGCAATAGGCACGTAATAATAAGAATACCCTTATAGGGTATTCTTTAGAGCTTTACATCAATTTTCGTTTTCCGAGGAAGACTCAGACTACTTCTTTTTCCTTTTTGGCTTGGTACAAAGCAAAGAGGTCATGATTTTTAAGATGATTATAATACAGTAATAAAAAATTTAAAGTGAAATACCATACTATGATACTTAATGTCAAAAGACTTCGTATTCATTTGATTAATTATCTAGAAAAAGCTAAAAAAAAATTTTGACATACGTCACGAGTGACAATTACAGCCGAAGCTTGCAAATTATGTTTTATGTTCTATATTGTTTTTATACTTGTTTCCAGTTTCAACGCAACAAAACTATATTCCAAAATGAGAGTGTGATCATCAACAATATTTGATTAGATTCTTTTATAACTAAGGCTCATTTTCCACGTGTGGTGTTCTATAAAAAGTTGTTTACGAATGACGCTACGAGCTCATGTTTAATTTACCATCTATCCATCACTAAGAACATTTATATTTTGAAACGATAACCTTTAACATTTTATTCATAAATTTCCTTGACAAATTAAGTGAAAATGTGAACAGTGCTAAGTGTCGAGAATTATTTCTATTGGGTATGTCGTGACGAAACTGTAACAATAATGTTAACGGTATTATTGGTGGCACTCCTATTTGCAATATCGAACGCAGACGTCGAGACGCATTGTAGTAATAGTTCAGATACGAGCCTTACTTTCGTGCCAGCAAATGATGGCGTGGATGGGAGATATCGTGTGGAATGGTGTACGACGCCTAAATCGAAGGACAAGGTGACGAGCTGGGAGCTCACGTTACGCTGCAAAGAAAATACCACCGAGGACAAATGCCATGGCGATGCCTTCCTGTATGTGAGACAGGGTCACTCGTTTTTCAACAAAGATGTGAATATTACAAATTTAAATTGTACTAATGTAAGTGAAATGATTTTCCTGATTTATTGTTATGTAAATTGAACAAGTCTCGATGACACTACCTCTTTGTTGTAACAATTTGCAGGTATGTTTCGCTACTAACCTTGATCTGATATTCAATGGTACTTGTTACTTAGTGAAAACATTCCTACACTATGGAAAGATCAGCGGCAGTCCGGAAGATCATCTGTTTTATATTACAAATGCATATCCCAAGGAACGTTTTACTAACAGTGACACCAGGATTTCCATACAGAGCTTTAACAAGTAAGGTGTTTTCTTTTATCATCACCATCATTGTCAGCCCATATATGTTTTCACTACTGGGACACAGTGTCACATGTTGTCAAACTTTTTGTTTTTGGACATGACGGTTTCCTCAAGACATTTTCCTTCACCGTTTTAAGCAGTGGTGATCCACATGGGCAGATAAATTGAAAAATTAATTTATTTCCTGCACGCTTGCCTCGCTCTGTCTCCAACCCAGACTAATCAATTTTAAAGTCCGAGTTTCTCAGCACTGAGTCACCACTTTTTTTTTTTATGTCATAGCGGGCAACTGCGCTGGTGGTTTGCCTGATGGTAAGCGTTCACCACCACCCATGAACATTCGCAAAGGTAGTGCCTCTACGAATGTGCTGCCCGCCTTTATGGGGTAAGGGAAAAGAAAAGGATTAAAGACTGGAAAGAAGGAATGGACTGGGTTGGGTGGGAAAAGGAAACGGGCCACTGTTTTCTTTAATAATTTTATATTGATTAATGTTTGACTGATATATTGAATAGAAATAGGTAAATATTAAGTAGTAAAAAGTTAGGGTAAATAAGTAACCACACTATCATTTAAGGTGTTTTAAAATTTTATTGTTTGTTCAATTGTAAGTTAATGACTTAAATATTTAGAAAACAAAGTAATAAATGAATATAAAGAGAAAATACTAAGTTATAAAAACATAAAGATAATAATATAATCTAATTTTAATCTGTAAATTTTAGAAACTTGAAAATCAATGGTATGTAGAAAACACAAAAAACTTAAAACTTGAACAAACCTAATCTAAAATACATGAAATTATGTCCCTTTTATTATTAATTGTAGTGTGAGTGCAAATGATATGTCAAAATAATTATACCTTGAAATTTAAATATATTTCATTCACTACTACTTAATTATTATTTTTTTTTTTTTTGTATTTAAATTAGAATATTAAACAGCTAGCAATAACAAGTTGTTTGTATAAGGTCATTCAAGGTAAAGTATTGTTCGGCATTCAAACATAAAACTTCTAGTTGCTTGTGTTTAAATTGATGACTGTAATAATAAATATTATGAGTAAAGCAATTCACTAAAGCTCTTTTAGCTTATTTTAATACAAACATGATAATCTTTGTTTGTTAGTTTCAAAGGCCGATTTTGAAGATAGATTTTTAACTATGTAAGGCCATATTATTTATGAAAACTCTATTGCATAACTGTTATTTATGCATGCATACTGCATACAAAGTAGATTTGTATTACTTTTCTAGTAAAAGTAACTGTTATATAACATGATATATATTTCAAAAATAAAATTTGGGCCCATATAAACATTTTATCCATGGTATTTCAGTGAACAGCTCACAGTCATGTGGTTCTTGAGCTACATCCCAGCAACTGACTACACAATGAGCTTATGTGTGCTATCCAACACTACTAATGATGAGGTAAGTTTCAATTTTACTATAATTAATGTAATATGAAAGTTTTTCTCCACAACCTAGATTATGATAACATTAGTTCTATAGTTAAATGAGTACCTCCTTAAACAAAAAAGGAAAAAAAATATCCTTTTATAACAGTCCGCTGATATATTGTAAAGGTGCTTATCATTTTTGTTTCTTAAAACTTCCCAAAGCACTCTTCTGGTCTATTGTCTTCTAGTGGTCTGCCTATTTACATTTTTGTTTCCTGTCTTCAGAGTTATGAGAAGAATCTTCTGAGTCTTACTTCTGATGCTGCCACCCTTTACTTTGTCTTTTCTTTTGATGCCAGTCATGCTCTTTTCCATGGCCATTCCAACACAGAGTTTAAGTGTTATGTTTTTTGCTAAACCACATGTTTCGCTTCCATATGTTAACGCAGATAGTATGCATGTCTTAAATAATTAGCTTTTTTATTGAGACGTGCATAATTCTACTGCTAAACCATGTATCACCTTACTTAGGTCATAATTTTTTTTCGCAAATAATACACTATCATCAGCAAAGTAGGTAGGTGCTAGCATTCGGCCATAAATAGTTATGCCCATGTTTTTCCATTTCATATTCCTTCCATTTCCAATACATCTAAAAAGAATGTGGGTAAAAGGGGTTCACCCTGTCTCACGCCTTTTTGTAGTGTAAACCTACTTCGTTTTCTAGTTGGATACAAGTCAAACTGCCTTAGTAAATTTTCTTTATAATTCTTATGTATTTTCTATATGCAACTTCCTTAATGCTTGAGAATTTTTTTATACTTAGCTGATATTTGAGTGAAAAAAAATTATGTGTTGATAGAGCAATATTAGGTTCAACTTAAAGGCCACGTTTTGTTTGAAAAAAGAATTTTTGATGGTAAAAAATTAAATAGACGGTTCCAAGAAGGATTTTTGTTGAAATAAATAGTTGATGACATACACGCATTTCCGGACTTCCCCAGCGAGAGCGCGTAACGCTAATCTTGGCAGCCGCTCGCGGGTTTCACTTGAATACAGGCCCAATACGACACGCTATCTGACTATCACAATTTGATCGATTTTTTCTTTTCTTTATAATCTCTGTTTTTCGCGCACTCATTTTGCCACAATTTATTCGATTGCTTAGATCTGTTATTACTTACGAATGAAAACTGAGCGGTGGATTGCAAGACTTGGGTTTTTATACAATTATTATTTTTGTGGGATACCTACGGCTTCTACCAATTTATTTGAGATTCTTTGTGTTTTTCCTTATTACGTCAACTGTATGTACCAGTCACAATGCCGTCAAAATTTGTTAAGTCATTTTTACTAATGTTTTTAATCATAAACATACATATTATGATTATAAATACTCTAAGATTAAGTCAATAAGGAAAAGAATCAACAATTGTCAAATACATATAATAACTATACGCTTGTAAGGAAAGCATTATTACAAAGCGCCGTTTCCGAATCATAACAATATCGTTGTTTGGTTCACCCTTAACCTTTCGTAAATATTTAACCCACTCAGTCTCTAGTAGGAAAAAGTGTTTGTTATTTGCTCGAGACGTGTGGTTATAATTGCATAAATTAAGAATCAAAAGATTTCGGTTGTTCAAAACATTAAGTAAAGTAACATTGTTTCCATTTTGGTAGACTCATCAGTTCAGAGGGGAGCGTTACAAACCAGCTTTTTGATTTAGGTTTAAACCCGCAGGATATTATAACAATGAATACACTGTTCTAACATAAATGCTTAGGTATGTTCTTTTGGTCCTAGGCCATTTTCGCTTACAAGGAATCATACATGTGCTGTTAATTAGCAGGATAAAATTGATTGCCTGAAAAATGCTAATTAAAATTTAAAGGCGCTAGCTGTAGCCTGCTACGCTTCACTAATTTTTTAATTGTATGTTGAGTGGACCAGAAATGAGCACAAATAGCTTATATTTTGGCGGATAATACTTTTTTTTGTCATGCATAGTATATCCCCCAAATATGCGTATTCCTTACTTATAACTTTTTATTAACATATAACATCAACGCCACCGCCTCAAGCGGACGGTTTTTAATGTATTCAAGGACTGAATCGAAGAACACAAATAAACCGACCCAATTAGGATCTCGCTAATTTCATCGATCGTAAAATCCATACAGTATCAATAATGTAGGCATGTGATTGTATGGTAGGGGCCACGTTGGAGCGGACTTTTGCCGATCTGTACGCGATTTATTTATTATATTATTGTCTGTTATCTCTACGTTTCGAACACTTCAGACATTACAATAACCCTATAAAATATTTTTAATTTCTAGTAATTGCAATTTGAATGTCTGTATGTCAATATATTACATGCATGTATAGGCATAGCACGAGAATGTCCGCATATTTCACTTTCGTATATTATAATCTGACAAAAAATGACGCGGAAGGTAAATTATAAGCAAACTAGCTGTCCCGGCGAACTTCGTTACGCCATAGAATATTGTTTTGACATATTTTCCCCATCGTTCTCACCTTTTAAACCTTCCCTAGACCTCCACGGACATATCAAGACCAAAATAAGAGAAATCCGTTCAGCCGTTCTCGAGTTTTAGCGAGACTAACGAACAGCAATTGATTTTTATATATAAGATAATATAATGGATTTAAATTTTTCGGCAGTTTTCAATCTCGTGAGTTACATTTATAATCTGACGATTTTTACGATCATGTCGTCGTTAGATTTCTTCAGTGATTCCTTCCCAGTCCATTCCTTTTTTATTACTTATGATAGCTTGTTCAATATCATTCAATTAAGAATGATCAAATTGAGTAGATTTGCGGCACGGCCTCTTAAATCTTCCCTAGTTATTATTAATGCATCAAAACAAACAAAATTTATCACAATCAGATTTTCACGAGTTTTAACGAGACTAGCGAACAGCTATTGATTTTTAAGGAAAATGTAATTTGTAATAAAATATTTGTATGTTATATTCGTTAGTGAACAATACATTTAAATAATATTATTTATATATTATATATTCACTGATAGCCGTTTTAAGCAAAGCGAGATTTGAGCTATCATTTATGCTATTTATTTATTCATATATCAGCTATTTACGTCATCCTATGACGGGATTTCGCATTATGTAGTTAATGTTAATGCCAATTATATAAAATTATCAAAGCGCGGATATATTCAAATTTTTGTGAGCATTCGCTTATCGGAGTATATATTATATATATATATATATGTGTGTGTGTGTATTTATATTGTTTTTTTTATCTCTTACGACTTACGATTACATGAAGATGTTGACGAATTGTTTATTTGGAGAGTTGCATGTAATTAAATAATTATTTTGTCAATCGTCCGATCGGAGTACTCATTGATATGGAACGGATTACAAGGTTGAATAATAAGTAATAGATAATCTCCATAAAGTAATAAAACCGGGAAACCAAATTAAGACTTTTCTGTCTAATTTCTACTAGAGTTTTGATTATATCTGAGTAATACTGACGTTTATTTAATACGATACCGATTCGATAACAAAATATATAATTAATAAGGGTGAAAGTGTTGGTGGTAATATATTTAATGATAAATTAGAAAGTAAAAAAAAGTAGAAAAAAAAGAAAACACATTGATACACCCTTTTTTGTTGTTGTAATGCTGAAAGTATAAATGTTAAGTATATTAAGAATGTTGTGGACGCTTATAATTAGTACATGTGCCAGACCAATTGTTTTTGTAATGTTTATGCATGAATGTTCTGTATATCTACTGTTGCGATCCCAATAAATAAAATACCTAGTCTTGCCATAAATATTGTAATAAAGAAAAAAGAAAATTGTTAACTGCAAATAACATTTATTAC
>NC_052120.1:10497977-10507848 GCF_012273895.1 Zerene cesonia | reverse complement strand
AGATTCGAAATTCAAATGTAATATTTTTTTATAATTAAGTGTAACAGTATTTATGGCCAGACTAAGTATATAAAAATAGTAATGATTAAATCTGGGTTATCTCTGACGTTAAACCGATTCGATGACAAAATGATGTGGATGACGTTGACACGCGTGTGTGTGTGTGTGTGCGCGGTTGCAGGCGTGCGCGGACGTGTCGCGGTACTGCGGCGCGCGCGGGCGGCAGCTGAGCGAGGTGCGCTGCGAGCTGCGCGCCGCGTACGGCCGCTACAACATGCGCCTGCAGCACTGCGCGCCCTGGGACACCTCGCCGCTCTTCCGCCGCCTCACCAACGCCAACCGCGTCTTCAGTGAGTCACACACCACCCTCCTCCCCTCCCCTTTCTCTCGAGCCTTCCATTCAAATATTCCCGCTAAACAAAATTAATCTATATCTTATAGTTAAAAGAAATAACTTTATATTTAATTACTAATATCAAGTAGCATGTTTGTCGATACTGTGAATGCAGCGTCAAAGCAAGTGTGTACTGTGCAGCGCACGCGGCGGAGCGGGCGCCGCGCGACGAGGGGGGCGGCGACGCGCTGTGGTGGGTCGGCGCCGCGCTGCTGCTCGCGCTCGCGCTCGCCGCGCTGCTCGCCGCCGCCGCGCGCTGCCGCCGCGCGCCGCCGCTCGAGTGAGTCACGCGCTGCACTACACCTGCACTGCACTACACTACACTACACTATACCGTGCTACACTTCATTGCACTGAGTTGCATAGTATTTGAGACAATTTTACTGCACTACATCAGTCTGCACTGGATTGCAATGTATGCAATTACACTGCACTATGTTACACCCAATTGTATTTCCCTACACCATGATATACACCAGAGCACTGCGCTATACTGAATATCCTATATTAAGCTAAATTGTTTGTTTGGTTGAATGTCTAAATCTCAGGAAAAATTTTTTTCAAAGTTAGCTACCCCATTTTCTTAGGAATTTGAGGCGGAAGGAGGCGGCCTTGGTACAATGGTTAACGCGTGAGCGTAGTACCGAGGGGTCCTGGGTTCAATTCCCGGTGTGGATGCATAAAAAACAAAAAATGTCTCGGTCTGGCAGGACACAGAAGGCTGATCATCTACTTGTCCGTAAAGAAAATTGATCTGTGAAACTGATGTACATCATCTGCCCCATACCCCACTAGGGGACACGGGATTTCACTTCTTTAGCCCATTTACGAAGGCTATAGGCTATATATCATCCCGCAACAACCACCAGGAGCGGAGCACCTATGAAGAATGTTTCAAAATCGGGGCATTTTTTTTCATCATCTTTTTTACTGATTTTTTTATAAATTAATTTTAACCTAATGAAACGATACGTGTCCGCAGATGGGCGGCGGCGGAGAACAAGGGTGTGGGGGCGGAGATGGTGGGTGCGGGGGGTGCGGGGGGCGGCGGGGGGGCGGCGCGCGACAAGGTGCTGCTGCTGTACGCGCGGGACTGCGCGCCGCTCATGCGCCTCGCCGCGCGCCTGCGCACGCTGCTCGCGCGCGCCGCCGACGGGCCGGTGAGTGCCGCACTGTGTGCACCATGTGTGCGACTCGAGCACGCTTCGGCACGAATTGGGCCGGCTCGCACCGGGGGTGTGCGATACCCCCGCAGAAAACCGCCAAAATAGTGGCGTGCCACTGTGTTTCGTAAAGCGAGTGGGGGGGCCGGAGGCCTGTTTCCTTTCCTTGCCCTTCCCAGTCCATTCCCCCTTTACCGTCGTCGATCCTTTTCTTATCCCTTACTCTATAGAAGCATTCACTCTGCGAATGTTCATGAGCGCTGGTAATCGCTTTCCATCAGACCAACCAGCTGTCCGCTATGCCATAAAAATATAAAGCTGAAGAGTTTGTTTGTTTGGTTCAACGCGCTAATCTCAAAAACTACTGGTCCCATTTTAACAATTCAATCGGTATTAGATAGGCCATTTATTTAAGAAGGCTATAAACCATATATATACCATAACCAAATCTGCTTACGTTTTATATCTTATATGTTATACGATGTACTCGTATACGGTATAATGTGGTGCGGTATATCGCGTGCGGTGCGCGTGCGCAGGTGTACGACCTGTACGAGCTGGGCACGTGGCGCGCGGCGGCCGGCGCGCCCGGCGAGTGGGTGCGGCGCGCGCTGGCGCGGGACGACGTGCGCGTCGTGCTGCTGCAGGCGCCCGCCGCCGCGCACCTGTGCCGCCCCGCGCAGCGCGACAACCTGGCGCGTGAGTGTGCTGCCCCCGCCCCCACACCCCCACACCCCACACCTCACGCCCAACACTCGTGTTGGGTATACCTACAACCCTACACTTAAGGCTCTATAGCCTATGGCGTACACCCAACACCCTATACACAACATCTTATAACCTACGCTCAACACTCAATACCCTACACTCTACGCTCAATACCCAACACCCTATACCTTACATCCAACACGCAGCACTCAACACTCAACACCCTACACCCTACCCCCTACGCTTAATACCCAATACCCTACATCCGACACCTAACACCCTATGTTTAACACCCAACACCCTACACCTTACATCCAACACGCAATACTCAACACCCTACACCCTACACCGTACCCTCTACGCTTAACACCCAACACCCTACATCCGACATCCTATGTTCAACACTCAACATCCTACACCTTACATCCAACACTTAACACTCAACACCCTACACCTTACATCCAACACGCAATATTCAACACTCAACATCCTACACCTTACATCCAACACTTAACACTCAACACCCTACACCTTACATCCAACACCCAAAACCCTACACTTTATGCGCAACACCTAACACCTTATGTGTATTCTTAAAGTAAAACATTTTCCGGCGACTATTATTAAAAAACGCGTGTCATTCTTAGCAATTCCACAACATAACACTAAATCACCTTTTGTCTCTACACAATTTCGTTAACAATCAGTAAATTTATGGAATAGTATATTTACATTTTTTTTTTGTGAAAATACATTATTATCTGTGCAAACTGTTATAAAGCAGTAATTAACTGAGTAAAGCATCTGACGTATCAAGGGTCATGCGTTGTCCCGGTACGGCGACTGACGCGGGTTCGAATCCCGCTGAGGGATCCAACTCTATCTACATATACGACGACGTATCTTACAATGAGTCTGTTTGTGTGTGCGCGGGCGCAGTGGAGCAGCCGCTGCTGGGGCGCGCGGTGGTGTACCGCGCGCCGGCGGCGGCGGACGCGCTGGCGGCGCTGGCGCTGCGCCTGCTGCACGAGGCCGCGCACACGCGCCCCGCGCTCGCCTACCGCAAGTGCTACAAGGCCACGTGAGTGTGCTCCCTACAGCTAAGTCGATAAATAAGGGTCTTTAGCAGCGACGAGAGAAGTGGAGATTGAGATAGACTTCATTCGACGACTCCAGATAAACAGGTAGTAGAACACGTACCAAATCTCAAATCAAAGCTGAATCGCTCCGCGCCATTGCATCAGGGTGGATGTTTCAACTGGACGTGGTAAGTGATGACGCTCACATCGGCGAGGCAGATTTTGATGAAAACTTAAAAAAAGCACATCCCATATTATTGCATAATCGATAGTGTCATGCCGCCTCCTTGGTCTTGTCGTTAACGCGTTAGCGTAGAACCGAGGGGTGCTGGGTTCGATTCCCGGTTGGGACTCACACAAAAAATGTATCAGTAGACACCGATGGCTACTACTTGTCCAGTAAGCAAATCGATCAGTGAAACAGATGTGTATCATCTGCCCCATACCCCACTAGGGGTCACGGAACTCCACAATCCATAGTCTGAAATAAAAAATAAACCCTGGTAAGTACAACATATAGTTAATTGTATAAGAACCCATCCATATATTACATCACATGAATTTTAGGTTTCTTAAAACAACGATGTGACAACAAACATTTTAAATTTTATACATTGATTTATAAAAAATAAAATATTAAGGTTTTATACAACTTGTGACGTAATTTATGGATGGCCCCTAACGAGATTGTAGAGCAGAGGTCATCAATTACCTTTATTAGGGGTTCGTTTTAAAAAAAAACATGACCCCCGAGGTCCGGAAGGTAAAAAGCAAACTGTACTATTTAAATATGTATAGATACAATTTCAAAGAACAAATAAAACGAATGGGTTCTATATAATATTTATTTGGATTCTAATAAATACTATTTACTATTTTAATAATAAACAAATAAACGAAAAGCGGGGAAAAAATCAAATTACTGTTTTATAATTATAATATTTTGTATTGTTACCACACGGTCCGCACCAAATGGGCTGGCGGTCCGCCATTTGGTGACCCCTGGTACGGAGCATACACTGATATATGTCTACTGAAAATATTTCTTATTTGATTTCTAATAAATATTTTCTACTTCCAGCATAAGCGGGCTTAAAGTGGACCTGGCGCCGACGATCACGCCGCTGCGCTGGTACGAGCTGCCCAAGGACATTCTGCTGCTGCTGCGGGACCTGGACCCGAGCCTGTTCCCGCCGGACGCCCCCAGCGCCCCCAGCGCCGACACCCCCAACACCCCCAACACCCCCACGTCCCTCCAGCTCGACGCTGACTTCAGACAGGAGCTGCAAGACTTCAACGAGGCGGTCGATGAGCTGCTAGATTACGTGAGGGAGAATCCGGGATATCTGAATGACGAAGTGCTGTGCATATAGATGGTGCTGTTGTATGTTGTTGTTGTTGTTGTTGTTCTGTTGTTGTGTTGTTGTTAGGCTAGATAAATATATGACAGAGAGACACTAGTTTTTTATTTTGTACAATATAGGGAAAGTGTGTTCAATACCAAATTATTGTTGTTTTTTGTTTTTGTATTTTGTACGGTAAGGTGGTTTGGAGTTTGGAGGGCGAAACCGATTGTCTCATCAGTTTTATTTTAGTTTATTATTTTTATTTAAGTTAATTATAATGTAAATATAAGTTATGGCTGTCATGAAACACTAAGAGGACAAAAAGAAATCAATTTTGATTGATCTGTGTAATTACACAGATAACCCCAAATCGAGTCATAACTGAAAAGCAGCTGTTCACTTTATTTTATCTATAAGCGATTATTATTAAGTGTAATTATATACATATTACTAATATTAAGTTTTTACACAAGGTCGTAGGGTCCATGTATTTTTTTTTTTTTTCATTTAAAAATATTACGTTTCATGAAACCAAAAACGAGTATTTTGTAGTATTCTTCATTAGGAATTTATCTTTCAAAAAGTGCGATAGATAATAAAGTGTATCGGTATATAAATTTAAAGCTAAAAGTTTGAAAACTTGTGCGTAAGAAAAAACAAAGCATATATTAAAATTTTATTTGTACATTTTATGTTTATTGAACATAACTTCTTTGAAACTGTCACATACACTATCTGTAAATATATTATATGTATGTAATTTTGAAATATACAATTCCCACGAATTTTCAAGATGGAAATGTTCGTTCAAAACAATTGGAGTATTGAATGACTTATATCCTCTTTTATATATAAAAAAAACTGTTAGAATCACTAGGCATTGTACTAGTCAAAACATTATTAAAAAAATGTTCATTACATGGGACCATTAAAATTATTTTAAATAACCTTCTATCGTTTAAGAAAATCTCATATTATGATAATTACAACGGTAAAAAACAATTTTGTTAATAAAATAATTCTTATACAACCAGATACTTGTGATTTTAGTGCCTTATCAGAAGAAAACAACATAACTTAAATGTAATATTAATGTTTAAGAATCAAAGTGCACTTTTATACGTTTTAAAGATAAACCTTTTTGTAATAAATGTACCAAACTCTTAGTTTATTCAATCGCTTATATTTGCTCATGGCAAAATGTAATGAAAAATGGGTTATGTATAAAATTTGTGTTTTTTCTAAATAAATAAAAAGAGTATTTTGTCTAATACATATTTAAATTTGCATTCCTTACGCTTTTCTATATTAAAATTAGGAATAACACATTTCTATGGATGTTTTTATCAAGAAAATGCGAAAATTATTAGTAGACATGTCTTCCGAAAGTTATAAATTACCAATATAAAAAGGAAATAATCCAAATGGTGCTAATTTTGTTTTATTTCGTATTAAATGATATAAGTTTTTTTTACTATCGAAAGTGTGTGTTGGAAAGCGAAAAATTTTATTTGTAAATATATATTTGGATATATATTTTTTCATCTGTTAAACTCAATTACATTCACATTTTAAACACTTGTCAATGGGTCAAACTAGCACATTACATTTGTATGTAAAGAAAAATCTACACAAAGTATTGTTAGTGCAATACACAAATTTTTAATATCTACTTCTGCAACTTTAAAACAATAATAAAATTACCAATTGTAAAAAAACGACTTAATAATATTCTTTTATGAACGCACAATATTTAAAGTTAGTATATAATTTATATAAGTGTAAATTGGATGAATCGTCTTCGGTGATTATGTATTTTAACAGAAATGTATTAAATCCATCATCCTGTACAATTTCTAGGAAATGTATGTAATACCTTAAACCGTTTAGACATGTCTGAAATAAATTATATCAAATTAGCTTCACAGGATATCTATATATTTGGCAAAATAGCAAACGGAAGTTTTCATAGTTTTTAGTTTAAAATGGCTTAGAGAGGAGCTAAGCGGCGAGCGAGTTAAGTTAGTTGTTAATTTAATGCCAGAATCTACTTTAAGGAATGCCGTAGTGGGAAATGTCACATTCAAATATAAATAAAACTATGTAAAGAAATATAATATGACTTATCATATTATTAAAATAAACTTTATGTATGTTTAAGAATGGTTATTTCCAGTTTATCAACGTTTCTTTTTACAGAACGCATTTGTTTTATATCTTTCCTAATACGATTTGCGATACAATTCCTAGGAATTGTAAACATTTTCCAGGATAATATGTCCTATATAGCTTCGAATTTGTGTACATTTCCTAAGAGTTATATAAATCCAAGATTTAAGACATTTCCGATAACATATAGCTAATTATGTTAAGTCATACCAGCTTTTGTACAGTGTCTTACATTTGTTGTAATTTGTTATTAATACATGTACGAAAAATGTATATCCATTTATTTCTCCCCATACCTACACAACCTATAAAAATAAATCATTCTATCACACGGTTTTTAAGTTCACTTACATTAAAACGATTTTTTTTAACATAAAAATTATTATAAAAAAACCTTTTGGGCTATTTTTAATCGATTGAAGTGTAATGAGACAAAAATCATGTTTCTATTTTAAATTTGCCGCGCGTTGGTTCGTTGCGTAGTGTGTGAGCAAGACGGCAATAAGAGACCGCACGCAGTAGTCATGGCCGCCTATTCATTATGGTGAGCGTAAACGGTAATCGCTATGTTATTGTGGATAAGATGTAATATTACATCAATATAAACTTGCTGTTTGCCCAGGGTACAGGTGTAGCCTATGTCGCTCGGTGAGGATGTAGCTTGCTAAAGTTATAGAATTTTTGAATTTTGAAACATGTATTATAAAAATAATTCATAGCGACACAATATTGGATAAAAAGTACTGACTGAACTGAACATGAAAGCAATCTTTCATTGACGATCGATGGTTTTAAACGCGAAACCGGAGGAGGAACATGATACGACATAATATGTCAATAACACTGGATTCTTGCATAGTTTAAAATTGCCGGTAAAACGGTATATTATTATGAGCTTCAAAATATAATATAAATAAATATAAATATGATATGTAATGATGAATTATAATTACAATTGTTTGTTTATTTATTTAATAATTCTAACTGATCAGTGTGTATAACAGATTATGCAGTGGCCGTGGACGTAACGTATTAAAATATATGTATGTTCATAATTGTGGCAAAATAATTCAAAATTATTTTTTATAGGAACTGTTTTATAAATAGAGAGTTGAAATAATACGACAAATAATGAATTGATCATGTAAATTGTAGATAATTAACAACCTTATGGTGAAAATAATTTTTGTTAATGATCTTTCAGTGCTCAAATTGAACATAAAAAAGTTCTATCTAAATTATAATCTACTAACTTCATTTTCAATAAAATCCATGCGTAAAATATTCGTATAAGGTAACTCGCATATGGGTACGCCAGGAATGTCCATACAAGCTAGCGCGTGCAACTTTTTATCACCGATATAATATTATCAAGCCGCCGCTGTTATATAACCTGAAACCTGTATCGCTATGTGCATCTCGCTCTGGCAGCCGAAGCCGGCTCGGCGCGATTGTTCGAGACGCGCCTGTCCCCCTCCCCCTGCCACGTACCAACGTTAGACAAAGACACAACACATTGCATTAAATTTCGATCCTATTCTGTAATGTTTTGTCCAATCGCGTCCGATCTCTGCGTGTTCCGGTTCTTTGTCATCAATGGGTCGCCGGGCGAGTCCATTTCTAGTGCCACTTGAATACAATTTACGCAATATTTGAGCTAATTTGTGATTTTATATGATACTGGACGAAATACCCTCGCTTATCCTTGCGATATCGGTTAGCCCAAGACGTCCGGGCGGACAATATTTAGGAGAGTTTGGCGTTAGGCCCTTTCGGTATTAATGAGCCGTACCCACTTCAGCTGACTGCGTCGTACGCAAGGCTACTCCAACTAAACTAGTAGTAGTCCGGCGTTCGAGGGAGGCGGTCGGGTGCTCGTTCGCGGTAGTGATTTGCGGATATGTCATTGAGGATTAAAATGGTTTTGGAACGTTTTCCATAGGCTCGCAACGGTTTTGAGAAAGTCCTAACAAGTTAAGATTCGATATAGAGACGCGGAGTGTGCCCATCGGTAGGGCGCAGTGCAAGTGAGTGTCGCGGTGGACGATAGGCCGAGCTGAGGCTCAATAATGCTCAAATTCTTGACTCATAAGCTACGAACGCATTCGTTGAATGAGGAGAACGTTTCCGAGAAGGTGGGTGTCGACGCGGCCCAGCCGGCTTTGCGCCGTGAAGGTCACACCGCCACCAGAAAATGGCCGCCTCGCTCGCGAGAACAAAGGAGCGGAACGGTTGTCGGCTTCTACACCGCACGATTCGCGTTTATTCGGCCCAAATACTGTTTCATTGAATACTGTATTAAACTAGCTAAACGCTAGAGTAAATATTTTGTCTAAATTCTGAATGCGTGCCGGTGAAAACTAGTTGAAAAGCGGCGTTCCGGTGGCGATGTTTGTCCGTGTGTTAAGGATGCGAATTGATCGGTTGTTTGAGGGGATGTTTTTATTTCCAGGTGGAGGAGCGAGACTCCGGCACCGAGTCGGACGACGAGGCGGAGCGCGCCGACACCGGTGAGTCTACACTGCTGCGAGCTCGATAGCTCGCCAGCCACAGGCTTTCCAACGTAGTGGAATCGTAATAAAATACGCACGCACAGCTCGCCGGCCGGCACGATTTACGCTGACCTCACTAGATACAAATCACTACTCGTTTAGAACCAGCCATGCAAACGATTGTTGAGATGTTCACAATATAGTTGTAGGTAAATAACTCGATCAGCTTGCAAATACGAGCGCAGCATTTCTGACAGTGCTCAAATTATAATTTACGTGCTGCATAATTCTTGGGTGTAATATTATTGGATTCTTATTAGCATACTTGTTTTGTCGGCTTGTTGAATAGTTGCAAAATGCAAGTATTTACGATCGCGTGTTATTGTTTATCTATAACATTACCGGTTATGTGAAAAATTTGAGGACCATCTTGTTCGGCAGGTGACCTTGAGGGTTGTCCTTGAACTTCACTCGGCAGTCGGCACATACGTGTGATTACTCATATTACGTTTTAAAACAT
>NC_052120.1:10464285-10496977 GCF_012273895.1 Zerene cesonia | reverse complement strand
ACAATTTTAAAATAACACCGACAAAAATCACCCGCGCCGCACGATGTTCAAAACAAAAAATAAATATTATGCCCAAAAAAACTACTCCACGCGGACGAAGTCGCGGGCACAGCTAGTTTGAAATAAATGCAAAAGGAATATATTTCTGATTGGTATTATATTCCAATCAAACAATATGACAAAATGAAAAAAACAAAATGACAGTCCGGTGGTATCTGTATTTATAATATTTCCCGCAATATTTTATATCGAAAAAGAATTACAAATATTTCAATATTTCGACCTACTCGGTAGATCCTTACGAAATGTAAACAATTAACATTAACAATTTTAATTTCTTCTTTTCTCTTATCAGTCTTTCGTGTGTATTTATCAATTTTTATCTAATCAGATATACAAGACGAGCAGTATATTGAAATGTTTTAAAAACATAAGAGCGATAAGTTTTGGTGTAAACAAATGCCTTTTATTGATGACATTATCAATGGTATGACGTGTTATCTAGCGCGTTAATAATACCCATGTATTGAAACCAAACAAAGACGAGCCTCTTTTATAGTATTTAGCGTTTTCATATAAATGGATGTACTTCAGAAAAACCTTCATCAAATTGGTCTAAAATTTGCAATAGCAGTATTTTGACGCGTTAATAACTAATGATACTTAGAAATACATGTATATCCCTTATAAACTTGCAAATGTATATGTATCTACCATCATCATTTATCTACGACACTCGATTTCATAGAACGTATTAAAAGTTTTGTAGTGAAAGTTGAAACTCGTATGTATTTGATAGGGTTTTTCATCATCTGGTGATACGTTTATTGTCTAAACTTGAACATACCACTCCTTATATTTTTTTTCTACATTCCTGTGAGTTAACAGCTGTGACATTTAAGCATCAAAAATACTGTAATTATCTGTTTGTCTATGACTTTTAATCTGTAATCGCTTCAAAACAAATAACATAATAAAATATGTAGCATATTTTCACATTTTGCAATAAATCTTCGGCACGTCACGCAATTCGCGATAACGTTTATCGAGAAAGTCCAGAAAGTCAAGTTGTAGGTCACGTTCTAATATTATATACAATGTTTGTACATGAACACATTGCACTTATGTAAACGTAGCGAAATTGTCATAGACAATAAATGTTCGTACAAGTAAGCGAGTATTTTCACCTTATTGGTTATATTGCTGTCTGATTAAAATATGTTCGTAAATATGGACGTGATTGGTGAAAATTGTTTATTTTGATAGAATGTTACTTGGCTTATAATCGCGTAATTTTTATAAATAAAAATTGCTAACAAAGATAATAAAAGAACGATAATAGATTTAGACGTTGTTTTTTACGTTCATTGGTAACATTTATTTTAGAAATTAAATACTTTTTAACGTATTTTAAACGCGATTTATTCATTATATTATTAACCCGACGTTTCGAACACTGTACAACGGGGAGACACCGTGTCTCCCCGTGATAACGCTCGCTGTAAAGTGTTCGAAACGTCGGGTTAATAATACATATAATGAATAAATCGCGTTTAAAATCCGTTGAAAAGTTTTTAATTTCTAAATGTATAATACTCGCGTAAAATCAAACACAAGAAAATACAACATTTATTTTAGTCGGTAAATTTAAGTTATTTATCTGTTTGAAATGTATGTGTCCATACTTCAGGGTAGTATGTGACAAAATTATTCAATTACTGATGTATACAACCACTCTCTGAAGTGTTTATACACAAGTAGTTAATACAGTACTCATCATCATTTACTTTGATTAGTTTTCCACACTTAGCCACTTTTATTGCCTTCCTTTGTCTTTGTGATTTACAAAGTAATATAATTTTACCCCAAGTTATTAATTGCTGTCTCATAATATTCTTCATAATGACTTTCATAGCCACCCAATAAAGCTTTAAAGGGCACGCCCGCGCCCTGGGGCAGCCGAGTAAAAATAGAGACGTAATTATAAGATAGGAACTGCTACTTATACCTAGGCACGTAGGTGGCTAATAATCGGTGACATTGATAACTCAATGGCTGCGTTTGAATGAAGATAGAACTGTAGAAACAGACGTTCATTCAATTTACTCCACTTTAAATGGAGACGCAAAGAAATATTCGAGTCCTAGAATTCTGCATTCAGTAAGTGATTCAATGAAGACTCTTCAATTGCATAGTATTATATATTTATAGTTTGTCTACTATCTTCGAGCGAGTTGGGAGATATTTTATTGGAAATACCTGCATTTAAAAATACAGAACTGATTTGTTGTGCCTACTACCTTCTACGGGAGATTTTTATTAAGGGAAATATGAGTTGAGATTAGGTGTTCACCATTCTGTGTCACTCTTGCATTTCTGTATCATTATGGGCACTCGTATCTACGTTGTTTAATTCCCACAAAGTGGTCATTACATCAAAATAAAACATAACCCGCGGTTATACAAAAACACTAATTTTTTTAACATCAACTATTCTTAAATTCTGCTTAAACCTAAATTAGTTTCGTAAACAAAAATAATGATTAAACTGCTGCTCGCCGCCGTGCAGTCTGCCAAACGAACATGACCAGGGCCGATATAATAATTACTTATATGCAATTGTTTGTGAAATTTTCCATTGATAATTCATACTTGTTTCAAGGTTAACACGTAATGCAGCTACTGATTATTGCAATACCGACGCCAACGATCGAACTATGCTAGTGCCTAGACTATGTTGGTCATAGGTGATTTAATCTTTCATTTTATACATTATACTCATATACAGTACTTGTAGTTACTGTTTTCGGTTTATCGTTAGTTTTTGCAACCGACTGTAAAAAATCTTTTTTTGTGTTTGTTAGCTCATAAATTTTTTTACTGGGTGGACCGATGTTTATGATTCTTTTTATTTGAAGGCTGGTGACTGATATGTCTGCATGTTAGGTACATCATCATCATCATCATCATCAGCCCTTATATGTTCCCACTGCTGGGACACAGGCCTCCTATGAGGGTTCAGGCCATAATCCACCACGCTGGCCAAGTGCGGGTTGGCAGATGTCACATGTCGTCGAACTTTTGATTCTTGGACATGCCGGTTTCCTCACGATGTTTTCCTTCACCGTTTTAAGCAGTGTTAGGTACAAGCATGTTAGGTACATGTGTAAGTAATTTACATAAGTGTAGCAGTGGTCGCTGGATTGGGATTTCACTCAGGAAATCTGTGACCTTTAGAGCACTGATTTTCGAACCTGTTCCTAATATAATGATAATACAGGTTAAATTTTAATTTTACATATAGAAATAGTATAAATTATTACAATAAATCAAAACGTATTTTACGATTGGATAATCACACATGCACTAGACAAATACCTTTGCAGAATGAAATCTGTATAGCACACACAACTAAAATAGAATTGTTATCTGCCGTATTGTATGTACTTAACAGTATAATTAAATCTCGTACATTTATAAGCAGTTAAATAATTATCGTAAGCGGTTAGCATCATTGCAAATCATTAGCGGACTAATTGCTATAGAAGGTTCTAGGGTGATCGTTTACACTGGCGCGCTATGTGCGTATTGTATAAACAGGTTTAATATTACTGCTTATGAATATTTTAGGAGATTAGAAAACTTCAGTCATGAGGCGAGATTCGAACTCGCGTCCGTCGCGTAGCGAGGCCTGATCTCGCGACAACTCCTGGTCTCACTATTTTGCGAATTTTTTTTTTCTGTTTTTATGTGTCTAAGGGTTATTTGTGATGAAGTATAATGTACACACTCTTCAATTAGCAGTATGATTTCATCTAAGGCGCTTATCCTTAGGTATATTATCATATTCAGGTTATCAAACGAAAAATAACATAGAAAATAAAAATATTCTGACAGTGTACATACATAACACACTTTCAGAATTATAGTATTAGCCGAAATTGTATCTAGTAAGGATATTTTATCAACGGGAGTATTTCTTGGGTGTTGTTTTTATTACGCGAATTTGTTTGATCCTTGAAGGAGGTACATATAAAACATACAATAATATAAGATATTGGGTTTTACAAATAGCAAAAGTAAAACGTACAGACAGCAAAGTTGCCGATATGAAGTTTATAATGCAATAGATACTAACTTGAAAGTGTATTTACAGTAAGTTCGTGTTCCAGCAATAAATGAAAATTGTTCACTAGCATGTGAGAAAAAGCAAATGTCGGTGGGCAAATGTTTAACCAAGTTATCAAGCGTTTTTAAAAGCTTATAAACCGCACAAAGGATGATGCCTCGGGTGTCGTAAAAACTAATGACAATATTTGACGACCTGTACCGATAGGGCTAGCCGGACCACCGCCTAGCGGGTTCTTGTTGTACACTTGAATGTGTTCAATTACATAACTATTAAGGCGCATGTAACCTACGCCATCTAGTCTCAATCTAAGCCACTCTGCTATGTGCGTATATTTTTTAGAAAAACCGTACATTTATATCCTTGTGTATAGTGGGACGAAATAATATCCATTAGCCTCTAACAAACCCGAATTTAATGTATTTTACATGTTGTTTCAAATCTATATAGATACAGAGATAAGCCCGGTTTCAGTGTTACAAAGTTCTCCACACTTTCCTATATTAGCAGGATGATCGTACTTATTCAAATAAGAAAAAGAACCGTCATAATATTGTCTTGCTTAAAATCTTAAGGAAAATTCAGAGTATTCAAAAAAATTTTATAGCTAATGAATATAAAATATCACGTTAAATAAAGATGTGCCTAAAGATAAGTACATTTCTACTGATCCATAAAGCGACCAAACTTCCTATACCTTACACATTTATCAATGCTATTATATCATCGGTTTGAATCTTGAAATTTTACGTAAAGAAAAACAAGCAATTTTGTCTATCTGCAAAGGCCATAACTCTTGCACGCTCGACAGCCCAGGGCCCCAACAATGGCGCTATGTTCCAGCGTGGTACCGCGCTCAGAGCTAGACCAAATAAATTCACAGTCATCAATAATTGTCATAAAGTATAACATTTATTGGCGCGCGTGGAGCGCCGCACTTTTGTGTCAGCATAATGTATTGTCTCCGAATCTATTTATTTCCGTTCGCTCAAAACTAGTGTAACGTGTACAGTGTACCTATCCGTACCAATAGTACGCTAACAGTGTTGTCATTTGTTTGAAGCCAATCAATATTTGTATAGCATAGCGCCAATGAGAGTACATTTGTAGCATACACATTTCTGTACATATCCTTACATTTATGAGGTGTATTTAATAAGAAATATTTGTATCCAACACACAAGATTAGATCCCTTGAATAAACAATTAGTTATGACCATATAGCGCGAAATGTCCTTGATGTACCTAACGATATTTGTTCAGGTGTCACGGAATCACTAGGGAGCGTGGTCTGCACACCACAGACTTTGATACTTATACACGATACATTATTGACCTTGTCGCGAAAAAAAACGTGACGCTCGTGTAATTTAAATGTTAAAAGGATTGAAGAATTTTCAAATGATTGTCCAAACGGAGAAATTCCGCTTCGTTCTAATATACATTGCTATATGTGAGTCATTCAAATGTATAATAGATATTTAAATAGCTAGAACAATAGGCACTTTTAACGAAAATAAATCGAGGAAATCAAAGTGTGAAACTATTACTGAACGGTAAATTTTATGCGTGATTATTTGTGGAAGATTTTTAACTATCCTGCGCCTTTATATTGCATACCATGATTAAATAAATGTGAGTGACCTAAGCAAAGCTTGAATGACGCAAAACACCTCATGTGTTTCCTAGCTTTAAAGCTATGGAAATCGCAAAATTACGACATACGCAAAGGCTAGGAGTAGCGAAGAAAAGCTGAGCCATAAAACTGGGAATTTACTAATGTTTGAAGTAAAGATACGCCAGCTACATTGTTGCAAGATTCCTATCGCCTCTAAAATACAATCTTCTTACTGTCCTAGCAGGCCTCAAATGGCTTTAATGGCGAATAACTAAACGACGCCCAGCATTTATCCACCTGAGGCTGCATGAATATTCATGCATTTTTCCGTTTTTCTAAACCATTATACAGTTTTAGTAACTGATTTGCAAAACTTTTTTTTCATTCATATAAATTCAGTTCACACGGACTTCAATTTCAACAGAATTTTCTTTAGTGTAATGATTACGTTTTATTAAATTGGTACGAAGATTACGAATAGCATTTTGCAAAAAAGTAGCTGCCAACGAATCCAAGCGCACAATTAACCACCATATTGCCCCGAACATCCTGTCATGACAAAAATACAATTTCGATAATTTAACAGGCACCAAAAACTCGTTCAAGCTCACGGCCAGTTTTGAGCAATCACGATTGGACGTGTGCATTGTATGATAGTATGAATTAAACATCTCTCCGAATGTGGATAAATTAATTGGTGTCCCCTTCTTCGGTCGTATAACATGGTGCAGGGACGCCGGATGCCCAGGGCTTGTAACGCAGGGTTTCTCTTTTATTCTTGTTCTAGTATTTCCACACGCCTCACGTAACTAACGCCGATAAATTGTATTTTCTCGATGTATTTTTAAAACGAATCACTTCAGAAGTAAATGATCCATAGCAATCATTGTCCGCATAATCATAATTACGTTCGTTATAATCATACCTAACGATGTCTCGCTAAGTATTGAAGTCGTTAGAAGAATAAATGCCTTTAATTAAGTATTCAAGCGAATACTTGTGATGTGTAGTGATGTTAAATGCGAGTCGTTGAAGGCAGAGTGGAAGCCCTGGCGAGTGAATCGCGTTCTCATCAATTGGCAATCGCGCGGTGAATGGGCCCCAGCCCACATCCCAATATGGCGGGAGACGGCCACAAAAAGCACTCGTCGCCACAACCGATGTACTATGCTCCAGCGAGCGCATGCATGGCGTCTCTCGCCGCAAAAACACAACCATTCTGTAGTAGCCGAGCTTCCAGGAACTCTCTTTTTTCCCAGGCCGTATTCCTGCGACATAAAACTTTTGAAATTACGATCACTCTAAAAACTGGTTGAATTATGTTTAAGGAGCGCACGGAAAGCGCTGGCTCCACCGATACGTGGTGTTTAGTTTAAAATTTGTTACGCATTCCGCCACATTACCAGTTTTACGATGCGGTTTCGCAACACTCTGATCTCGACGGCCTGCCTGCACTCTATCAATTTTGCTATTTGTTATTATTTGAGTTCGATTGTCAAACAACGGTGACCTGTTCTTGTTGATATTTGGCGATCGTGATTATAATTTAGTGCACTGTTATTAATAACATTCAATATTCAATGTTGCACACCGTTTCGTAAATGAATGTAGTCTAAAACAAATAACACATTGTTAGATAAACACAGTGTAACACTAATTCCTATTATATTACTATAATTAATACCTGATAATAAAGCTAAGACTTTTAAAACTCTTCGTCAATATCGAACGTACATTTAATCGTCAAGCTTCATACAGGAAATAATAATAACAGATAAACCGATAAATCCTTAATAATTGTACATATTGAAGCAGTTAATTAAATAAAACGGGTTTGCAATTGAATACAGCTGTTTGTACTTAAACATTAATGGCTACTTAAACGCTTTGGACAAGTTTCAGCTGCTTCTAATGCGATTATTTAATACACATTATTTTATAGCTCGTCATTTTATGATAAAAATTAAAAACTGTTTTATACGTATGTCACTTATGCAAGCGAAGCTATATTACCTTCTCTTTTACTAACCACTCCTTACTGCATGGACATTTAGAGATGGAGCCTTAGTTTCAAACTAGTTCGCATGAATGTTATAAATTATAAAATTCATTACGTAGTTGTTTTATGAACGCCTTTTACTAAAACTTGAATCTACTACTAACTAATGAAGTTAATTTAATAGACGGTCTAGTCAGTTTGTTATTTGAAATTAGCAATACGATGAATACTCTATAAGACTTATTGTAAGATTTAGACACTACGATATACAGTTTCTTGTGTCGTACACATCGCAGCCGAGCTCGCACCGAACAATCGTGAACCGCGCCACAAAAAGTTAACAATGACGATGTGATTTCCGCGAGCTTTCCTCTGCTTACGACTTGTGTCACGACACGACACCGGTCCGACTGGTTTTTGTTCAAATATTGTTTTTACATTTATCACGCTGTAATGAGCGGCTCGGACGAGAAAATGATTCGTTGTCATTGTCATAGTGCTGTATGCGTATCGGTTTGTGTTGCGATCGGTGTAGGGAGGAGTAATGCTATCATTCGTATTATCATTAATAGAAATGTTGTTTTTTTATTACTTGTGTTAAATGCTAGAAAAGTTCCCAAGATATTAACTATTCCCAAGTAATTAATTACGCGCGTAATGCAATTATTGTAGCTAATATAACTTATAATACATGTATATCGAATAATTCACGTATAATCATATCTTAAAGTTATCTGTAAAAACAATATATTCATCGACAACTTAAAAGCTTACACAAATTGAACATATCTATAATTTTGCTCTACAGCAACATATTGCGTACATTAAAGTGCTGTGTTTATATAATCTGTGGGTTTCGATATACGTCCCCGCTAGATGGATCAGCTGTTTATCGTTGCGGGGTCACTGACCTACATCCAATGCTATCGGCTCGACTCACCATTTAACTGAAACTATCACACTTTAGATTAAAATGTCTGTGCTCATATTCTTTGTAAACATTGAAGATTTTGTTTATTTTAATAAATAATACTTGTTAAGTATATATTATAATAATTACAGAATGTAATGTAAAATAATAAAAAATAACATAGATGGACATGTATAATAATGTTATTTATTGTTTAAAGATAATTTTTGAAAGTATAGAAACTCCATGTATAAAATATTATTAACCTAACAAGGTTGGTTCGGTGAAGTTCAGACGTTATCACTGGCACTAACATGTCATCTTATACCTTTAAACGAGCAATTCTTGTATATATATATATATATATATATATATAATTGGGATCTCGGAATCGGCTCCAACGATTTTCATGAAATTTAGTATATAGGGGTTTTCGAGGGCGATAAATCGATCTAGCTAGGAATTTTTTTTTAGAAAATGTCATATTCGTGTTTTATTCGTGTTTTTTTTTCCTTGACATCTATTGGTGAATAGTAATACTATTTTGCTTCGTATACAGCTGGACAACTGAAATAATGTCATATTCGTGTTTTATTCGTGTTTTTTTCCCTGACATCTATTGGTGAATAATAATACTATTTTGCTTCGTAGTTAGCTGGACAACTGAAATAACACAGGCACTTTTTATACCGATATTCCTACGGGATACGGACTTACGCGGTTTCAACCGCGGGTCACAGCTAGTTATAATAAAATGTACAATATTCGCCGAGAGCTCTATTTTCCGTAGTTACATTTCAAAACATAATAGCATGGGTTTGAAGTAGAAACAACAGTAGGTAATTGTTTGATAGGTGCTATTATATATTTCGACACGCCTGATATAGCAGAGATATATATCCGAGCGAAATGATCTGTTGAAATTGCTCTGGTGGTAGTTGTTCTGGTAATTATTATCATTCGTTTTTGTGCTTAGTTATTTCGTGTAATGCATTTATATAATTTTTTGCAGTATTTTTAAAGTTCTTAGTAATGTTTAAATGACAACAGTGAAAACTTATCTTTTTTGGGAATAATAACAAATTAACATTTGTATAATTGGCTTGCGGTGCGCCCCGGCTTCGCCCATAGTGCGCTTAATGCCTATGGTGCAAAGCGATCACGAATTTTTGATATCGGTCTCGATCAGCGAGTTCAAACAAACATGCTCTTCACCATTATGTTATTAGTGATTAACTGATTAGTATTGATGAGATATCTTATAGAAACTGTTAATTAATTGCAGTTTTTCTCTAAGAGATCATCTCATGATTAATATTATAATATAATTCATTTTATGAGGGACCGTTTAGAGATAATCTCATAAAATATCTATGAATATTCATAAAAATATGTTTAATTTAACGAAAGAGATAAAACTACATTACAACGTTTTAACATCAGAAACATGTCTAACGATAATTTTTTCTTAACTTGTATTTCGAAAATGAATTTAATAACAATTCGTTACATGTACTATATAGCCAGTTCAAAATTTATAGTATTTTTGGCGAAGCCGAGTAATAAAACGTATCAAAAAAATAATAATAATGTCATAGCTAAAAGTTGAGTATGATTGTACGAATGTCAGAGCGACAGGCGATACGCGATAGAGTAGGCTCGCCTTGCCGGCTGCCGCTGGAGGGAGGCGCGCGGCCGTTCACCCGCGCCGAAAGGAGGTCGCACGGAGTTGCCGATGCTCTACCAAACTTAGCGAAATATCATTTACTATTACAAAAACTAGCAATTACCAATAATGTATGGATTAACTTAGCTTCTTGGCAAATGTTTTAAAGGAATTTCTAATCTAAGTCACATAAAAACCAATTATACTTTGGTGATACGAAATTAAAACCAATCATGTATGAATTACTAACTTCTGACATTACTTATTGAACTAATTTAAGTTTCAACACTTATCACGTTTTACCGCTGTCTGAAGAAGTGGAAAAAAGGAAATGTAAAAAATAAAATTAGCTTTTCTTATTCACGAATTCCAGTTTTCAATTTCCGTTGCGTTCAGAAATTATTAAGGTTTAATAAAGTAACTTTGGGCGAAATAGCAGAAAAGCTAGATGTAGAAATGAATTTGTCCTTAATTACTCTCAGAAGTCAGACCTTAGTGAAATTAGATTAAGCAAAACTTCACGAAGCCAACGACCTTCCAAATGTCATCCAGCATTTACTTTTTAAATACGAAATACGTATAAATTCTGTGCCTCCTTCCAGAAACTTCCACACGGAGCTATTTCCAAGCCACAGGTTGGATCGATTTTTTCTGTAGTTGGTACATTTATGTCAATGAGAGTTTGTGGCTACTAAAAATAGCACGTATCTCGTGAACGGCTAAACACGTCAGATTAGCTTATAAGTCATTTACTCCAGAAATATCAACAATAAATACATTGGTATCTAAAATATAAAAACTGAATAGAATAATTGATAGGAGATTTAAACAGACCTAAAATTATTAATTGGACTGTATTTTTTGTTTATTGCCTCATAACTTTTTGATGGGTGCACCGATTTTTATGATTGTTTTTTTGTTATTCAAAGCTAGTGCCCGCCGTGTGATCCCATTTCAATTTGGTCTAGTTTGATACCCTGAAGGTATTATGCTGTTTTGTTAAAACTAATAACTAGCCTATAATTATATCCTTGTCAAATATCTATATAGCTAAATAAATAAATGAATATTATGGTTAATGCTTTGCATTTTCGTCGCATTGTACTTTATATTTTTAACCATTCAACATAATTATATACATTTTATTATTGGGTACACAATTTATACAACTATCTTACGCCCGCGTCTTCGCCTGCATAGTCAAAGGAACACTCGTGGGATTTCCAGGATACAACCCATCCTATGTTTTTTCGCAGGTCTCAAGATATGTACCAAATTCCATCCAAATTGATTCAGTGGTTTAGGCGTGAAAAGTGAAAAAGAGATAGACCGAGCTACGTTTGCCTTAATAATATACTAGCTTCACCGGTTCGCGCGGGTGCTATGATATATGGTATATACATATAAAATTTCCTCTTGAATCACTCTATTAATTAAAACCAACACATCAACACCTGTTGCTTAATTTTAAAGATATAAGCATACAGACACAGGCGGCGGCAGCGACTTAGTTTTATACTATTTATTATTGTAATTAACAAGTATATCATGCATAAATTATTCAATGATTTGTGCCTTATAAAAGAATCTCTTGGTTAAATGGGATGTGAACCCTGCACAGCAGATCGCGTGATCCATTTAACTACGTACTGTTAACGCAGTGCGTGCGTTTCGTACATCTGTTAGTTTTAACACATGAAACTTAATACCAAGACGACATAAGTGTGCTGCAAGGCATGCGTTGATGCTCCTTTAGCAACTAGTCTTAGCCCGCGGGTTTGCTCGCCTTTTAATTTTAATACCTGCCATACAATATATTTATAGAAATTATTAATGACTTATTTGTGTATGTTTTTTTTAAATTGACAAGTTTACTAGCTGCACCCGGCAAACGCTGTTTTACCTTACTCTTATCATTTAGGGGTATGAAAAATAGATGTTGGCCGATTCTCAGACCTACCCGATATGCACACGAAATTTCATGAGAATCGGTCTAACCGTTTCGGAGGAGTATGGTAACTAACGTTGTGACATGAGAATTCAATATATACATATATAGAGATATCATATACAAATCTCTCGACTACTCCTAATTATACTATCTGAAGAGTTTGTTTGAAGGCGCTGATCTCATCAACTACTGGACCGATTCCAATAATTATTTCACTGTTTATTTACGCGATTCTTGGTCGCTTTATATATACCACGGGCGAAACCGGGGCAGAACGTTAGTAAAATAATACATAGCATAAGATCTACAACAATTATAATATAACACATATATATGTAATTTAGCTACACTCAACATAAACTTCAAATATGACACAGCGGGTAAATGATATCCTCACCTCCGATTGTATGCAATAAACTTATTTCCCTTACAAGAGTTTTCCATTACGGTCATATCAATTAAATCGAGTACCTCGTACTCTCCCGCGCGTCACACGCTCCGTAAAAAGTGCTTTATTTGCTAATCCTACTTAATATTATAAATGCGAAAGTTTGTAAGGATGTGTGTGTGTTTGTTGCTCTCACACAAAAACTACTGAACCGGTTGCAGTAAAATTTGGTACGTAGATAGCTGGACAACTGAAATAACACATAGACTACTTTTTATCCCGATATCCCTACGGGATACAGACTTGCGCGGGTGAAACCGCGGGGCGCAGCTAGTTGGACTATAACATTACCGTGTGATGTATGCAATATGCAACCGATGAAATGCAGCAATATCAGTCTGCATTGAGCGTGCTAACGGTTGGATCTTATCTGCTATTTAAGATTCTCTGATATAATAAACTAGTCAATTCATAGTAGACTATAACTTTAAAAGAAATCATCATCAGCCCATATATGTTTCCACTGCTGGGACACAGGCCTCCTATGAGGGTTCAGGTCATTATCCACCACGCTGGCCAAGTGCGGGTTGGCAGATGTGTCGTAGAACTTTTTGATTCCAGGACATGCCGGTTTCCTCACGATATTTTCTTTCACCGTTCTTTGCAGTGGTGATGTTATCCACATGTGCAAATAAATTGGAAAATCGATTCATTTCCTGCACGCTCGCCCGGTCTCGAACCCCGACTTATCGATTTGTAAAGTCCGAGGTTCTCACCACTGAGCCACCACTGCTTAAAAGAAATACAAACAGACAAACAGAACCATCTCTCGTCACGTACAAAGTGATTAGCGAAAAATTCTACTAACCATTGTTTTAGGGACAATAAATCATTCAAGTTACATAGCTATTAAATTTTAAAATAGTTAATGTACGAATATGGTCTGGTTAGAATTTTGTTATCTATAGATAAGTAAGAAGTGTATATATTTTATTCATTTTAGAGTAATTTGTAAGACTTACATTATCAGTATATATATATATATATATATATATATATATATATATATATATATATATATATATATATATATATATATATATATATATATATATATATATATATACTAATATGTATATATTATACTAATAAGTTTACTCGTATATGGACAACTGCCTCTATGGAATAGTAATTGAATTTATTCGGTGTTACACAAACGAGTATGTACATACAATAATTTTGTATACTTATCTAAAAGGTTAATATTGATATTGGTTATATTTAATAAGTGTCCCGGCTCCGCCTGAATTGTCCAAAATAAAATATAGCCCATGCCACTCAGAGGTAACGTGACTTTCTACAGATAAAGATTACCCTCTGCTATATAATGCCATAGTTCTAAACTCACTAACTCATAAATTGAGGCGAAGGCGGAACTTTTTTTGAATAACTAGCTGGGCCCCGCGGTTTCACCCGCGTAAGTCCGTATCCCGTAGGAATATCGGGATAAAAAGTTGCCTATATGTTATTTAAGTTGTCCAGCTGTCTACGTACCAAATTTCATTGCAATCGGTTCAATAGTTATGCGTGAAAGAGCAACAAATCCTCACAAACATTCGCATTTATAATATTAGTAGGATTAGTAGGGTAGGATGAATAATTCTTTATCAATCCATTTTGATGTCCCGATACAAAGATAATATCACTATTACTATATAGTATAAGTGTAGATGCGATAAAACACTATTTTGGGCATATCAATATTCCAACAGTGTTGATAACGATTAGAATAATCTTATACGCTATAACAATAACCCGATAAACTGATAGTTTTTATTTCTCCGTGTAAATTTCCACGGCCTTGGTGATATTTCCGAATGATGTAAGCTCGTTTCGATTATTCCACAAATAATAAGCGATTTATACTGTGACGACTAAATCGAGACATTTCATAACATCTAAAATAAATTGTTAAAGTTTGCACGGATAGTTCATATTAGTAATTAGCATAATAATTGCTTTCTGTGTTTCCTACTTTGCTTTAATTTTGTATACCTACCAGCCTACATACTAAATTTCGTTGCAATATGTTCAGTAGTTTTTGCGTGAAAGAGTAACAAACACACACATCCTTTAAAAATCCTAAACTTTCGCATTTATAATATTAGTATTTAGATATATTGTTGAACTAGAGTTGTGTTTACAATAAATACCCTAAATCCTTGCGAGAATGTGGAAATAAAAAATGAACCTTACTGTGTTTATGTAGTTTATATCCTATAAACAATGATAATGGATTGCCTAAAATAGTAATTTTTCTTATTTATTTATTCGTTTATCACAAGCAACGTGAAGAACGGTTACAAGATCTTAAATAACTTAAAACTGCTTTATTATTATTATTTATCAACGTCATTTGAAAACCCTACAAATGCCTAGTAATCACCTGCCACAGTGGGTACAATGCATATTAGTATATAATATAATTTATGCAACACGCACATTACAAGAAGCACACACGTAAAATAATCGCAATTCGCGACTTTCCGGCGACAATAAAATCGCACATAACAGAAATATGGTAGAACATCAGAAATAGAGGAAAATAGTGTAGACGTGACGACCTACCGCAACAACGCAAGGGTAAAGTCATATAATGGCTGCTGGTTATTTATAGGAAAATGTGGTCGAAGGAAAATCTACTCAAATATATATATATATATTACCACGTTTTACTCCAAGGCCGCGATGTGCGCATTGTATATTTAAATTTTATTCGCCATTTTAAAAATAATGCGTTGTACAAAAGAGGTTGACGTGAAGACTCAAGCCTATGTTAGGACATATAATTTCCTATATTATCTAGACGAGTAAAAGTATTAAGTAAACAGATTAATTAACCTACAATGTCACTCATTAGATACTATTCATATCAAAAAACGATTTCATTTCATATTTAGAATACCTATTTCTATTTCCTATATCATTCTCTTTTCGTAGCTTTGTCACTAAGAAGTCACTAAGATGTCACCGAAAGTCTAAATAAACTGATGATTACTTTTAAATAAGTTCAATCAAAAACGAAAATAAAGTACTTCCAGATCCATCTGCGTTGAATAAAATTTAAAAACTCATTACATAACTTTGCCCGATCGCATCAAATATTGACATCGTTGATAAATTTAAAGGAAACGTTACCAAGAAACCAGTCCCATTAAAGGTTCAAAAGTTGTATTCCTTATTCAGAATGTCCAAACATTTGCTCGGGCTGCGTGGGCGTACCTGTGGGTAGATGTAAACATTCTAAATTGGACTAGATGGACACGTCTATAAATATTTTCGGGTTTTTATATTCTATCTGAATCTGTAATATTTTAATATAGAAGATGGAGATAATTTAATGGTTCCTAACGTTTATCGATTATTGCCATTTACTATGATCGATTCACTTTAGAAACTTTAACCAGAGGGACATGTCTTTAAATATTTCTTTCAGTTTTAACTGAACTGTGATATCTTAATAGTTACTAGAGCTCGCAATAACGGTAATGATATTTATAATACGATTTGATTTCGGTTTTCTATCAACTAGAATGTTAACGTATATATAATTTTAAGATTTGTAACGTAAGTAATTTTTATTTTCAGGTGAATATTGCGCCGACGTCATCATGAAGTGGAACGACGTCACAGATATCAGTGAGTCAATTTCTTTTTATATTTTGATGATTGAATGGAAAATGAAGTGTACAAAACACCTGAAATTGCAACAAAATACCTTCATACACTGCGCATTAGTATTCGTATCATAGTCAAAAAATACATTCTCGTGGGCAAAATCACGTTCAATGCCATAATTTGCTGGTGTTGTCGCGTTCAATTATTGTCATGGCCACGATTTGATAAATGTATGTAGATGGAAGTGTTTTTGCCAAATTCTGACATTCCTCCACAACTCTGCGGACTTGCCTCTCTTCATTACATAAATTTAATGTTTAAATAGTGTTCGTTAATGATCTTTGTGAGTTCATAGTTTAAATTGTTTTTCATTAAGAATCTGACCAAGAATAATGTGAGTGGAACGCTGAAGAAATTGTGAATATATGTAATACGTAAGATGTTAAACAAATTCCGAGATATCTCAATCAGCCGCGACGTAACAAGTGATATAAAAATAATGTGGGCAAGACGCAAGTATTGGTTTTGGCAGGCTCCGCCACTCCGTGCGGCACCGTGTAGTAGCGTAGTACGCGTCTCGGTGGGCGTTTTACACTTTTCGATTAGGATATTTATAGATTTCTCCGTTTTTTTTTTTTAGCTGTCTTTCGATGGATATGAAACGGTGGTAAAGAGTTTCGAAATAGTCGATTATATGATTTGATTGTGTTTGCTTGCTCTTGTTAGAAATATTCTATACTAGATGCGCAGCGTGGTTTCACCCGCGAAAGTCCGTTTCCCGTAGGAATGTCGGGATAAAATGTTGCCTATATGTTATTCTAGTTGTCCAGCTGTTTCCGTACCAAATTTCATTTCAATCGGTTCATTAGTTTTTGCGTGAAAGAGCAACAAACACACACACATCCTTGCAAACTTTCGCATTTATAATATCAGTAGGATTCAATCGACAGGAATATGAAATACTTTCAAATCAACTTGAAAAAGTCTACGACATGTTTGTAACTCCATGTTAAAACAATCCAAAGTTAGTTTAAAGATAATAAAACGAATAAAAGTTAAACGCTCCATGTGTAATTCTGACTTGTTAAAAATGTTAAAGCGTTCAGCCTAAACAGAAGCCTGACCATTTGCCGACATTCCAAGCTTTCACACAAAATTTTCCGGCCACACGCTCCAGCAATAAAAAGCGTAGTCGTATCGTACTATTTATTTTTATCTTCCGGTGCGTTTACTAAAAATACTCCTCGAATGTTGGGACTGCACACAAACTCATTTGGCCGCAGCGTCGTTACGTTTCCTTTATACGAAGTGTTCCGTTTGGCACCGTCCAATTACTTAAAATTATTTGGCAGAGTGGCTAGGAAGTAGCCGGGTATGTGGGGATGCGGGCAGTGCCACCATTGATACGAAAATAGCGATCCACCAGCCACCGCTGTCGTCAATGAATTAAGGTTAATATCAAGCGTGAGAGGAAAATAGATTCAAATTGAGATTTCGATGTCTCCGTTGTTATTGCATTCCTCATATCCTCCAGCTCGTGAACTAGCCCCGCAGGTTTTTGAAGAAATTTGTATATTTATCAGAATCTTTAAATTGTTGTATAAATAATTAATTTTCATATTATCATTCAAAAGTGCATTTATAAATTGATATTAATCATTGATGGGACTAAATTCGTGTGAAGTAATAAAGCGTAAATCTATTCATATTTCTGATAAAATGATCAATTCAATGGCAATATATGTATTAAATCAGATCCAAGTTCTATAAATATCTACCTTGAAAGCTTTTCCCTGATTATGTTAAGAGCAAACGTAACAGACGTGTACGCACTCAATGATATTAACATCATTTACGTGATTCGAAAATTTCCGTCCCATTATTATTAGAATCTGTTTACCCAAGCAAGTCCAAACAATACGCAAACAAAGCGATTTGTGGCTCTTCAGGATTTGGCATCCGACGAGTGCACCGACGCAGCCCGTCAAGAAGTTATTAATCTGTTTGTTTGTAATAAATAACACTGATAGTTGCGCATTCCGGTGTAATTGTTCGAGTAATTCCTCCGAGTCTGCGGTTTCGCCGTGAGCATTGCGGTCCAGCGTCTGCTTTGCAGTTGCTTCACAATCAGGGGCCTTACAATCTCGAGTCTGCTGACGGTCTCGGCTTTCTATTGTTCCCTCTGAGAAAAACAACTCGAGCATTATAGACGTCTGCGGTATTTGGTTGATGTTTCTTTTAGAGGTTTAGTAGGTACGCGGTAATTTATGAAATTTCTTCTGATTCAATGTATACTAATATCACATTACAGCAGAAGAAATTTTCCCTGTACATGGTCTTTCCGACCGAGATTTCATTCGGTGTTCAAAAGTATTTGAGCTGATCATTTGGTATTTAGAACGAGTAGCATCTTTTAAAGATGGTACTAGAAAATGAATAGCGTTCGATTCGTGACGGCCGCCATGCTGCTCTCGCCGAATTTCAGATTACATCACGACGCAAAAAATCGCGTGCGCATACAGTGCGGGCGTGCGGAGGGTGTGTCGAGGGGGCGAGGGGAGCGGAGGGGGAGGTGGACTGAGAGGGGGGGCGCGGTTTGAACGGCCTTGGCCTTGCTCGAGCGGCCAAGGCGAACGGCAGATCGCAATTATGTATGCGCCCAGAAGTCTATAGTGTTTGAGGTTTGTCGTCGACATGTGCTGTTATGATGATGGTCACGGGGGTATATCGTAGATTATTGTAGTTTATTTGGTTACATTTTTTATTTATGTTTCCCACCTTTATTTCTTGTTTTTAGCATATTTATGATGATTGGGGTGATTTCTTCCAATCATCGAATTATTGAAAACAACTGTTTGAATTATATCAAACAGAAAATCTTTTCTCATCAAGCTTTGTATGTGAAAGTTGAGTACGCATCGGCACAAATTGTGCCAGCTCGCACCGGGGAAGCACCACATCTTCACAGAAGACTGGCGTGAAATAGTAACATGCCACTGTGTTTCGTATTTTCGTACGTACGTACGTAATACTTCGTTCCAGTCGACAATCCTTTCCGTATCCTTTACGCTTTAAAAGCTGTCAGCGAATTCACAGAGGCACTACTTCTGCGAATGTTCGGCCGCTGGTGGTCACAGTCTCAGTTGCCCGCTATGACATAAAGAAGCTGAATTACTAGTGACTCGGTAGTGTTGGCTATATGCTTAGAGATTAAATCTCTCGCTGTTTTTGTTATATTCGGACCTGTTGTTGCGTTTCAAATATCGAGATCACTTTATCAAATAAGTCAAACCAGATATCGCCTAAACCGGTGGACGCGTCACTCCATTTTGAGCTAAACTTTTTGACGGACTTTTTCAGTTTAATTAATTTTTTACTTGGAGACTATGAGCACTCGAAAATTTATATTAATGTCATTTATCTTTATAACATAGAAAACTTTCTTTATATCTGTCTAGACTCTAACTATTGAAAAATGTATCTACTGGTTACTGACCGGTAAAAGTATTTGTGTTATGTATTTCACTTCCTTGTATATGTATCAAGATAAAAAGAAATTCAAAAATATGATGCAATAATTATGTAGTACAATTGGCAACCTTATCACTACAAGGAATCTCCACAAGGCAATCACGGGGTGAAAGGTGAAATAGCGAAAAATGTATTTTGTAAAAGTTTTAATATAATATCCAAATATGTTAAGTCTTAAAAGATGCGATTTCATAAACGAATCGTGTAACGAAACAATTATGTGGACTATTAAATATATATTTTTCCAGTCGTGCATGGTATTGGTGATTACCTACGTATCTTATTAAAATGAACATAGGTAATTATCAAATGTTTTTGTTGCGAAATAATAAATAATTTAAATCCGTATATAATAAATACACGAACATTGTAAAATCTCAACTAATTTTGAAAATATAGGGTTATATATTATTTATAACTGCGCATCATTGTCTTCTCGCAATTTGCGCCAAAGCTTGTTTTAAGACAAGAAAGCTATTCAATCGTCACGTGCGTCACGCGCAGATATATTATACATTTACATAAAAGTCCAGTTAAGCTTAAATATCGTATTAATGAGGTAATAAATATTTTAAAACACTGAAACTGGTTTCATAAGAATTTCGTGGATGTTATTATTTATTTTCATGTTAAACACGTTTACTTGAGGTAACTGTAAATTGTGACTCGTCTGGTGTTTGATTCCTTTAATGTTTTGCTATAATTTCATTAGTATTTTCTTATGAAAACCTCGATGGAATGTTGAACAAGATGTACTACTAAACACTACATAAATAACAGCTATTTTATTATCCGTTTTTTCAATAACAAATACATCTTTTTCGTTCAGACCCTTTTTTTATATTTTATATATTTCACACGCACGCGAATGATGAAAAAATCATGAAGACCGAGAGCTGTAAAATGAAATTTCTGCCAAATGAATACAGTAAAATATTACAGGCTTCGACAAAATATGTTGTAATTATTACTCAAATGTTACTGGAGAGGCCCTCTGGATGCAATTTTATGCTAAAATATAAAATTTTTCGCTTTAAAATTGCAAGTGTAATAACGTAACCCTTTGGGAGGAATTCATTTTTTTTTTATGTGTAGATTTTTTGTAACCAATAAATATTAATCTAAATAAAAAGCTAATTGTTTATAGTTTATTGTACTGGGATAGCTATTTACCTATTCAAAAAGCTTTCCATGAAACTGAATAAAATCATACAATTATGCTTGTCTAATCGGTTTTTCGAAACCGTTTATTATCAGATTGTGACTATTATTTTTAATTGAGTGAGTGAAGTTTCAACTAATTATTCTGTGTATGTTAAAAACAGTGTAATACTTAAACTAAAACTCAAAAAGATATGTTACGTTCCTTACATTGACTTATTGGCTTATCATAGTTATCAATTACTATATTTTATATAAATCCCACTGCTGGGACACAGGCCTCCTGTGAGGGTTCAGGCCATAATCCACCACGCTGGCCAAGTGCGAGTTGGCAGATGTCACATGTCGTAGAACTTTTGATTCTTGGCCATGCCGGTTTCCTCACGATGTTTTCCTTCACCGTTTTTTATTGATTCTAATATTAAAGCGTATTTTTGTGTTTTCAAAAACTGCATTTTTTATTATAAAAACATTTCATACAAAGTACAAAAACGTGTTGCAGTAGATTGTACTAGTGTAAGGTTAATGATTATTTATTGTATTTGGAAACTATGTTGGTGCAGAATGTTCGCCTACAATTTGTGTTTCCTAATGAGTGCGCGGCACGCACGTGATATTTAATTACTTAATTAATGTTTTTCCTATTAATTATTTAAATTATTACAAGCTAGCTCAGCGCCCGCGGCTTCGTTAATAGGAAAGGCTGTAGGGTTGTTGCCGAATAGTTTCCGTCCTCGTGGGATTTCTGTAATAAAAACTATCCCTAAACTATGTATAGTCTATAGTATAGTCTGTACTAATGTACTAATTAGAACTTTCATTCGAATCGGTTGAGCGGTTTAAGCGTGAAGAAGAGAGACAGACAGACGGAGTTACTCGTATTTATGATATTAGTATGGATTTAGTCTGGATTAACTTATTGTATTATTAGCGAAAAATAAATTAATATTATAACTATACTAAGCGCTATCCATTGGATATCTAATGGTTTGACATCCATTGATGAGTAATGGATGTCAAACCAAGTAGACAGTAGTCAGGTAAGTTACTGCTTGTGAAATTATGTAGTAAGGAGGAAGTCAGTCCATCTTAGTATCTACCATTAGACTTGGCTGGCACCGACTTTTTATTTCGTTTTCGAAAGTTAAGTTAAAAACATTTGTTGTAAATGTATCGTTTCATTATTTAAAACATAAGCTTGTCTTGATTTTCTTTGAGTATATTAAACTAATCACGAAATAATTTCATAAATTATTTATTGTTAAATTAAGTAAAAAACTAACTCGGTGAAGCATTTTACCCGAATAATTAAAAATTACCATTTACGATATCAGGCCATAATCAGTGTTCTAAATTTCACCCGTGTCGGTACAGGTGTTCTGGGTAGTAACATTAATAATATTACAACCTGTGCCCTAATATATAGATAGATATAATCTAGCATCAGGACAGGACAAAAACCTAATACACAAATAATTACTAGCTGTGTGTGAACCATCAATCATGACCACTCTATTATCGAAGCGCGTTTTTTGCCTTTCGACAATTCTCTGATTTTATATAATTATACAGAATTTCTAACTAGTTTATAAATGATTAAACTTTTTACGATGTCATTTACGTTCCGTCCAACAGAGATCGCGTTTCTGAAATCTTTTAGAATATACTGCCGAATTAATATGTTCTGGTTCATTCTAACTTTTTAATATTACATATTTGTAAGGTCGTATTTTTAGTTATAAGTACGTCATTCCTATAGAAATATTTAATTTTTTTTATTTCAATATTTTTTTCACCAATAATGATGCCAGGGTATCTACCAGAAGATATGTATTTGAAATCAAACATAAATGTGATAACTAATAAACATTGTTGGAAATAATATGTGGTAGTATTTTTGTATGTGGTAGTCGAGCACGCTTCGGCACGAATTGGGCCAGCTCGTACCGGGGAAGTACCACACCCCCACAGAAGACCGGCGTGAAATAGCATTCTGCTGTGTTTCGTTCGGTGAGTGGGGGAGCCGGAGGCCCATATCCTTTTCCTTCCCCTTCCCAGTCCTTTCCTTTATTCCTTTATCCTAATCCTTTCTTAATCCCTTCCCAATTTAAAGTCGGCAATCCATTTGTAGAGGCGTAAGGTCTGCCTTACGCCTCTACAAATGTCCATGGGCGGTGGTAGCGTTTAGCATCAGGCGTCCCACCAGCTCCATTGCCGACTGTGACATAAAAAAAAAAAAAAAAAAAGTAATAAAACATAAATGTACAATCTAACAAATGTCAATACTAGTAGGTTGTAGGTAGTAATGGAATAGCCTAAGCCCTAGTTATTGTAGTTGTAAAATTTTATCATGTTTGTCCCTGATATTTCTTTTTTCAAAACTAATGCCATAAACTTATAAAGTTAATTAACATACCTTATGACTTTCATTAAATAGAAAAAGCCATAAAAAATATTCACATGTAATTCGCCAAATACAAAATACGTTTTTTCCGCTATCGGTTTATTGAATCAAGCCTGTCAAAAGTGACACATAATATATTAGAATATGTTAACCTTGGAGTCATGTTACGACGTAGGCGCGTGTGTGCGCGGTTGTGCGTGTGTGCGCCGTGTGTGTGTGTGTGTACATACAACATTTGCATTTTTTCCTCAGCATTGTTTACATTAAATTATATCATTATTATATTATAATGATCCAATTGACTCAAGATTCCGTGATTCGACCTCGTGGTGAGATCATGTTTTAAATTTGTAATGTCTACGTAATAATATTTTATTTGAACCTAATTATTTTTGATAAAAAACTAAATTGTCACAATTAGACCAAATTTATATGGGACCGGCTTTCAAACAAAAAAGAATCATAGAAATCGGTTCATCCAGGTAAAAGTTACCTATGTGGTAGTAGAAACAAAAACTGCAGTTGATAACATCCTCCTTTTTTGGCGTCGGTTCAAAATAAGCTCGTAGTGATAATGAGGATTGAAATTTTTTAAAATATTTCATCGAGTCTCAAGTGCGTAATGAAAATTATAAATATTCTACGGACATGCTCTAAGATTGCATGCAAAAGTAGCGATGTCATTTACAATTCTCCAAACGTATTTCGTTTTGTTTCAATTGAATGAGTTTATTTAGTTTGTAACTTGTACATCAACACAAAACTCAGTATTCGATGAAAGCTTCCTCAGGTATCTATGGATTCTTTTTGTCTATTTGCTCACAATGAGAAGAAACGACAGTTTCTTAGTTACCTAAAGTTTTATTCGTAATTATGTTCATCCTAATATACCATCCTACTAATATTATAATTGTGAAAGTTTGCGAGGATGAGTGGATGAACAACTAGAATAACACATAGGCAACTTTTTATCCCGATATTCCTACGGGATACGGATTTTCGCCGGTGAAACCGCGGGGCGTAGATAGCTTAATATAATTCTATTTGTATGGATGGATGGGTGTATCGATGTATGGATGATTGTTACTCTTTCACGCGAAAACATATTATTGGACCTCTATGAAATTTGGTACAACGATAGATTAGCACATAGCGTTTACCCGGGGACCACGCAGGTGCACCCGCGGGTTACAATTAGTTAAATATAATTGAACGATATTAGTAATATGCCTTTACGCATACGCATGGTTATTTATAAAAGTGAGTTTATAATTATTAACGATTATACGTTATCTTCAATTTTTTAAATCTGTTTATGTCTTTAGTTATGCATTTCGCAGATAACATTTGTTAAATTAACATAATTATTTTCCACGTTATATCAATGTGTATGTATAACACAACAAACACAACGCGTGTGTGTGCGTGCGATCAAGTCTGCCCACGCGCAGCGTACACGACGGTGCGCGTTACTGTATACATTTACATTATTGTACCCAACATTTTGTTGTTAGTAATTTTTTTTTTTTTGGTTTGTTTCTTTTGGCCGTTGTATGGATGGAGAATGATGGATGGTATTTTAAACTGTAAGATCTGTCAATCATATTGTTCCCCTTCATTTATTGAACTGCGTACGCAATTTGGGGATAACTATTAATGAAATACAGATTTATTTCTGTTATAAAATGTTAAAATGTATTATTATAAAAATAATTATAAATAGACAAGGAGCAACTCAAAACTGATAAAACTTTAATGATGAAATATTCGCCGGTAGATAGCTCATGATATCAACTTGAGTATTTTCATTCATTTTACAAACGAGCTCCTTCATAAATTACCCCCACTCTACTTCATGTGAAGTCAGGTGCGTGAGTCAGTCTCAAATAAACACTTAACTCCAAAAGTCCCGCAACGTGTGGTCACTCCAGCGTTCGTTTCGTGACTCGTTCCCGTCAACCATTGAATCTTGATCTTCGACTCCGTGATAACAATACCAGCAACAATACCACCCGCCACACGAAACCGGACCCTATCCCAGAGGAATAAGGTTACAAATGCGGTGCTCACGTGCGGAGATAATAGCAAATTGTACGTTGCGTCAAGTTATTCAACATTTCACGTGTGTTCGTCTCGCCAAAAGCGAATTTTAACTGTTTTAAAACTTGGTGTTGACACTTGATTTTTTAGATTAATCACGGGATTAACGGTTATTTAAATGACATCGAGTCGCTTTAATACGCTTTTATTAGCTTCACCTGTATGTTTGTGTGTCACCGACTCTTTAAACGGTACAGATTTAATTCAAACTCTGTACCCTTATCAAGGAATGGTGACAATATAATAATGTTTATTCTAATATCCTGATAAAATGTATATCTTACATTACTTAAGAGAGCTTGTGAGACAATTTGTCAATTCTATTATATGAGCGATTCTTTTAAAATCTGAAACTAGGAATATTATTGTTGCCCTTATATATAACTAGACTATTATTTTCGGATATGCTGAATTAATATAAACCCCATGGAATTCTAGGAGCGATTGCTAAATAAAAAATAAACCTTTACAAATTAATTTATCAAGAACCTCTATAAAATGACATTTTAATTATAACCTAATTGTAACCTTTACGTACGTTCCGTTAGCAATTATTCATTCCTACAAGTTCGGACGTGCTAAGATCTTCGTACGACGACGCTCACTCCCAACTCTTCGCTACATAGTATAAAACAAAGTCGGTTTCTCTGTCTCTATGTCCCTATGTATACTTAAATCTTGAAAACTGCGCAACGTAATTTGCTGATAATTTCATTTATAGATAGAGTGATTCAAGAGGAAGGTTTATATGCACATTTTTATAAACTACTCCGCGTACGCGTGCGAAGCCCCGGGCAAAAGCTAACTTCGAATAAAAATTCTGTATGTTAGTTTGTGTTGATCTTCGTGTTCATGTAGAGAGGTCGCGTTTTTTTGTGTTAAATATTATGCTTTCCTGATCCATTGACTTATACCTAATCCTAATATTATGTCTACTATGTTATTTCACTTTTTAGGTATACCACTATATGGGAAAAACTCGGTTCAAATGAGTGTCCTATATAAAATCTACAATACATTTCACATGAATAATATCGAATCCTGTTCTAAAAACTACAAATTATATATTAGATAAGTGTATGTAGAATTTACATGAAATAGATGCGATTAGTAATGTCCAAGTCAAACCACATCTAGACATATTGGCGCAGTTTTTGCGGCGATCGGTCGGAGATTAACCGATCTAATTTATTTGAGAGGACACTTGATTGGGACGCGATTATTCAGCCTCGAAGTTTTTTGGGTGGCTTCGGGCAACTTTTAAATTGTGTACTTTCGAATTAAATTGTGGGCTTCGACCGCTGATTTGTCTGAGTGAATTGGAGGTGCTGGGGAACTAATTTATCCGCAATATGTTAAAAAGCTCGGAAACTGAAAATCAGTTCAGTATTTGCGTTGGATAATGTGATTTGGATAGGTATAGTCATACTGCTGTTTGGCTAGTTTGTTTGCTTGTTATAAAAGGTGATAGAGATAAGTCCAAGATTTTATTTCTATTTGTCCAAATATTCTGTAATATTCATGGCATAGAAAATGCATCTGATCTAAATGACATAAGGTATTTTGTCACTTTCCAGCATTGCTCTCTTTAAGATTTAAACTCGTATGAAAAGACATTCGTAAAAATTATACATAATACATAAAATATACGCCACAGTGGAAACCCTTATGACATAAATCCGTTCTTATTAACCAACCAAAATATTGGAAATTCAGCTCCAAAATATACCGTATATATTCAAACGCTCCGTTGGTAACAGCTCCATCAACCCTTTAAAAATAATCTCTAAACTAACGATTTTTCGTGGTATTTATATCGGAATCTGGACAGAATTTTTAGACGTTGTTTCACTCCACTTATTTAAAAAGCTTTTTAATATGCTTGGTTTATTTTATTTGTTCATGAACGAAATTTCTTCTCAATTCAACGTTTTCGTCTAGTTTGTTTTTCATTATATTACACGCCATGTAGTTTCGGAGATTCAGCGTTATACAGTTAATATTATTATTAATAACTATTAAGTTGTTCCATATAATAATTACAATATCGCCTAACTTATTAAGGTAGTTTTGGAATATGAATAGCTCTCTCAATGCGGCGTAACACATATTTACTAAATTATGTAACTTGCAATAAGTGTGAATGACTTACATAGTTTTATAGTCGTCTGGATTAGTTTCACCCAACTGATGAGTCAGTAGTTTTTAACAGTTGGTGCCAAGAGTAGAGCGGTCACGATCTCGCCTCCTGACTTATAGCGTGAGTTGATACATTTAAAGCAATTTACAGCCAAATAACATTATGACTTAAATGCACATCATACAAGGCAATAAAATTTATTGCGTACATTAATATCTTTCTAGGCAGTCTTTGCTTCATAACATTGCTTTAACACGAATATATGTCTTCTACATTTTTAATGGATTTATACAAGCTAGAGTAGTTGATAGTTTATCTATGTATGTGTGGGGACAGGTGATGATGATGTATTTTGCTTGCTTTTATAGGAATTCTACCTGATGCATGGAAAGATTTAAAGATCACCATCCGGAGGCCCGTATCCTTTTCCTGACCCCAGCCCAATACTTCTTCCCGTGGCAAATCCTTTCCTTATATTTCGTTTTTAAAACGCATTTGCAGCGCCCCTGCCCCTTCAAATGTTTATGTGTGAAGGTGATCGTTTACCGTCCGGCGAACCATCAGCTCAGTTGCCCGCTAATCAATAAAAAAGATATTCCGATCGTTTTGTATCATCAGTTCTTAATTTCGTCTAAAAACTTTCCGTATCGTTATTAATCTAGATCGTGTAAAAGTACAATGCTTACACCAATACAAAAACGAAAACTCCACCGGCATGATTGATTACTGTAAAGAAATGAAAATAGAGAAAAGAAATTTTCTAATACAGATAACAATTTCCTACGCGTGGCGGAGCGCCGCGCGGTCTGCGAAGTTCAAGTACACCCCCTCTCCTCGGCCCTACCCCTCGGCGGCTCCCACCTCCCCCCCGCCGCCCTCAGCAGACTAAATTCGTACTTGGCTCCTTTGTTGCTATGCCCAAGCCGTTTTTACGTGCAGTTTTTATATCTTCATTACGGGATCTTGCATGTTTTAATGTGCTGCCTGGCATATTTAATTGATGCGGTTTTTTTTTGCAGCACGTTTGTATGTGAATTTTGACAGAAACTATGGAGGTTATACGGTTTATTTATTTTCCTTAAGCTGGCATTGTTATTTGTTAAGTTAAAAATCGTTATCAACCAATTTTCCCAAAACGAAGTAGGTTCTCAATTTGTCTGTATGTTTTTATTGATTGGGTTCGCCGATAACTTCGTTTGTTTTCAAACGATTGACATGAGTCTTTTTTCTGTTTGAGAAGTTGTTGTCATTTGATCCAATTTTGTAATTTGGTAACTCTATCCCCAGGAACGTCGGTGACTGTTTTTATAGAAAAATAAGAGATTTTGTTATCAACCTATGAAATAACAATATTTTAAACTGCTGCAACGCAACTAGATTAGTCTTATTTTGTAATATTGTTTATTTATTATTACGATAAAACCTTAAAGAATAATCGAATTTTAGACCGGCGAGAATTTGTATACAATCCTACACAAAGCCGTGACTCAAACATATATTCTCTCACATTCTAGGCCCTTATAGAACTATGTGCCTACAAATTAGTAGAGTCCGCTCCATAATGGTCTACCACAATGGAATACTGAATACTTGACTTGCGTAGACCCTGCCCTTGTATTGCTAACTGATTGCGCAAACCCAGATATCATGTGGCTCTATTAGTAACCGTATATTATATAGTCACTAGCTTCCCGCCCGCGGCTTTGCCCGCGTGGTCGACGAAGAAAACAATCTCGGGGTTTAATCCGCATAGTTGTAGTACCTGTGGATATCCCGGGATATCTATCCTGTGTGCTTTCGGATGTCAAACTATATCCGTGCCAAATTTCATCAGAATCGATTCAGTAGTTCCCGAGATTACCGTGTTCAAGCAAACAAACTCATCAGTTTTATATACTAGCAATTTTTCATAACTTTCGTAGACACTCCTCTGATATCGGTCGTAGCCTGATGTGGCTGGCTTCGATGTACTCATGTGAAATGCTCAACGTAAAAACGTTCCTTTTCGTTTTAGTAAATAAATAAAATAATAGAAATGTAAGCATCTAGTGACAATAAACATAAGTATAGGTTTTATGTAATTAATTCTAAAACATAATTGTTATCTTTTAAACAATATGTATTTATATAACACAGTATAGGTATAGAATAATTTGAAACTGTAGTGTAGGTAATTGTTACAATGCAATTGCATATTTTGTTCCAATTTATACATATTTTGACCGCTAACTCTATTTGTTTACAGGTATGAGCGGCGAAGCGTGCGCGTGCGCACCGACGCCGCCGCGGCCGCCGGCGCCCGAGCCCGACCAACTATACGATCATCACTCATCCGAGGAAGAATTAGAGGTATTGGCCAATTGGTGATGATGCTACTGATCATTGCTTGCTGCACGGATGTTTTGCGAATGGCGATCATTTGTAGATAGTATTTGTGTCTGAACATTTACACGACGGTAATCAGGCGGTGCGAGCGAGATAAACATAGCTTAGCGATTAATATGCGAGTGAGATAGATTCGTTGAATTACGAGACCTAATCTCAGTATAATCCTAATCCCGGTTTTATCGTGGGAATGAGCAGTATCGGAGCGAAATAACATTAACTAATAAAACTTTAGTTGACGTTTTAGTTAATTAAGAATGTATTTTAAAATCGTATCAATAAAAAAATTATGTCGTCACAGTACAGATATGACAGAGAAGTAAACATAGGGAGATGGAAGATAATTAAATGTCTTCGATTCTAGTATTAAATGAAATACTTAGATGATTCTTTGGAAGTGGTTTTAAATAAATTCTAGACGCATTGACTCGGCGATTCACTTTAGTTTGCGGAAAATGAGCGTATGTGGACTACTAGCTTAGTATAGGAATAGCAATTGAGTGGATCAGAGAAAATGTTACTTGTGACTAATATATGAAAAATGATTAAAAATAAAATGATTCTATAGGATAATCAATATGTACTTTTCTTAAGAAAATAGGTGAATACTTTTTAATAATATTATAGGTAGGTGAAAAAATAATTGGTGCCCATGTTTTAAATGAAAAATGACTATCGCCATTTTTTTCCGTATGTTTGTTCATTTGTACTATTAAAAAGTCCTAGTCATTGCAATAAACACCCTTCGTTATTAATCTGTTAAGCTTATAAAAATCAATATTCATGGAAAAAGAAGTAAAAAACAAAACTACATATTTCATTTATTTCCACACAAATTACGATACAAAATACAACACCTATAAAACACAAATCGCAATGTTTACGCAACTCAATAGTAACCTTAACATTGACTCAGACCTTGGGCGTGTTGGATAGATCAGCGTTGCTCACGCGCAGCTCCTACGTGATTAATAAAGATAATTAATTTAATCGGTCGCAGGCGCACGGCTGATACATATTTATCTGGCACTAGCTGTGCCCTGCGGTTTCACACACGTCGTACATTATTTTATATATAACCTATAATAGAACAGAGTGGCCATTTAATAAGTGGACTGTTGAACACAGAAATAAAATTGCAATTCAAACCAGTAGTTTCTGATATTAGCGCGTTCAAGCAAACACAGGGTGTGTTTGCTTGAATAATTGGCTAATGTCTTGTCGATTGTTTGGTATTTCTTAAAGATTTAAGGGCATTTGGGTTTTTTACTGCAGATATATGCATTATATGGTGATACACGTGATTATGTTTCTAATTAAATTTATAAATAGTATCCGCAATCCAGTAGGTATTAAAAATAGCATTTATGCACTGAGAAACTCGAGACGGGAGATAGATTGATATGCTTACGATAGGCTTATCAAAGACTAGTAGACTTGGGTATCAACTATCAATGTTGTTTCTTCTTGGAAAAAATGCTGATATATAAAGCTGAAGAGTTTGTTTGTTCGCGCAAATCTCAGGAACTTCTGGGCCGATTTGAAAAATTATTCCACCATTGGATTCATGCGTAACCATGAGTGCTATGGGTACCACGGGGCAAGCCGGAGTGAACCAGTTTCTAATAAAGTTACGTCATATGTCATCTAGCTTTGTTATAATAATTAATAGCAAGTTTCACACTGGTCCACTAAACATCAAACGTATAAAACGTTAAGTAGCTCGATTCTTAAAAATCTAGGATTACCAGACTAGATTTTTATTATGCGTAAAGGTTCTAATATGTTTGATCTCAAAGCTCACTTGTGCTTTCTTTGATGTCGGCTAAGCTTCAAGTGCTTTCAACTCATTGGCCCTCGCGAGTCGCATCACACGAGACCGTTACGTAATCTAAGACAATACGACCTATGCTCCAGTATATCTTCAAACTTTAACTTGTGTATTTTGGAGAAGTGTTCCATCATATCCTTAGTCTTTATTTTTTCTTGAAGGCTGTGTGAATAATCGCAGGATTATAAATACTCGTATATTCTATGTTCCACATTTTCTACCTGTTTAGGTCGTCGTTAACGTCTATTTTACTGACAATATAAAAGTTTCCCATTTTACATCACACGTGACAATTTAAGAAATGTAATGGGTAAAAATGTACCCTTGATTAAAATAATAATTTACAAGAAAATATTTTATGAAATGAAGTGTAGTTATATAAATGCTTTAGTATCGTATCGGTTTGATGTTCATACCAGGTTAGCATCTTCCTGGTGCGTTCCATTCCCGTTATATACTTGTGGTTTGATAAATTAGCCTATGTAGCTACAAAATGATTTCATTGTGTATCCAATCAAACCAATATAGGGCCTTAAATCTCAAAAACCGCAAACCATTTGCGCACACGACATCGTTTATATTGTGACAAACATCGGCTGCACCACAAAGAGCTCCAACAACCGTTGGTCGCAGCGGGATATGATATGAACAGTCCACATGAAAAATCTTTATCAGCTAACGAAGTTTCATCTCCGTCTATCTAATTTCCGAGCTAAGTTGGTTATACCTTGACAACTGTCCGCCTCTCACATGGCACATTAATTCTCAACGACACACCGCAACTAAATTAAACCCCCCCCC